>NC_133775.1:31134760-31371355 GCF_003597395.2 Chelonoidis abingdonii
TTTTGCATTTCTATTTTGACCTCAATCCCAGGAAATTAAATCCAAAAAATACAATTAATTCATCATTTAAATATAGCTTTATTCTGAAGCTGTCTTTGTAAAATGGCATGTCGAATCCAACTGTGTCTCGAATCACTCCAGAACAATTGTGCTAGTTGAGTCAGCAACATGCGCTGTTCTAATTCCCAGCCTTGCAGACTCAGGTTAGGTTCTGATTCAAGTTGTATTCTTTCTGTTTGTGCATTGTCACCGGTCTGAGGCCAAACGCCATGCTCACATCTATTACAACACTTGGCATCGGTGGGATTGTACAGGTGTAATGGGGACCTACTTTGAAGAGAACAGTTGGCCTGCAGTGGAACCTTGGTTTGGGGAAAAACAGTAACTGACTTTTTGTCATTTAATCTGAGTCTAGGTTACATAGAGGTGGCAGCTCTATTGAAGTAAGGACCCCTTGTCATTAAACAGATAGCTGGGTTAATGTTTTTTACCTGTAAAGGGTTACAAAGGGACCAAACACCTGACCAGAGGACCAATCAGCGAAACCGGATGTTTTTCAAGCTCAGGAGGAATGTTTGGCTCTGTGTCTTTGTCTGGCTCTCGCCAGAGGGAGATCTTTCATCTGTAGCTTCTATCTTCAGTTTCAAGTTGAGTTACAAAGGTAGAACAATAGGCTGTTATTGTTTTTTTGTATTTACATGTGGTTAGTTTGCTGGAATGTTTAAATTGTATCTCTTTTGAATAAGGCTGTTTACTTCATATTTTTCTTTTAAGCAAATAGCCCTGTTATTGTCACTTTATACGAGATTAATTTTTTTGTCTTTTTCTTGTTTTTATATAAAGCTTCTTTTTTTTAAAATCATTGACTTTTCTTTTTCTATTTATGGCAAGGGGATAGGAATCTCTGTCAGGATACTGCCTCTCCAGGGAAAGGACTGGGAGGGGGGAAAAGAAGGAGGGGGAAGGTAAATATGTCCTCTCGGTTTTGTGTTTCAAGGGATTGAAGCAGGGAAATCTTAGTATACCAGGCGGGAAAATCTGGAGAAGAAAGAGCAGGGAAGGGAAATGGTTTATTTCTCCTTGTTTTTAAGAATGCCAAGGGATTTGGTCTTGGGCGTCCCCCAGGGCAAGGTTTGGGGAGACCAGAGGGGCCAAACCCTTGAATTTTGGCTGGGGCAGCGAATCAGATCTAGCTGATAATTAAGCTTAGAGGGAGTTTGCAGGCACACAGATTTTACTTAAGTCCAGATTTGGGAAAGCATACTTATGATAAACCGGCTCTTCTAAGCTTGGCTGTAAGGCATCAAAAAACCTTCAGGAAGTTCACAACAGTTAATATTTGTAACCTTCCTGTTCACTTTGGCTACATGCAACAGCTGCAGTATTCCTACTCCGTTTCCTTTGTTAAATATAAACCTTATTCGTTCTTTTGCCATTACAAAAGACCCAGACAAATTGTGAACATGACTGTAAAAAATATGTGAATAAGAAACTTAGGTTTTGAATGTCTTGACTTTTGACTGCCTGATTTCTCAACCTTATGGTGGATTGATGGTTTGGTTTTTGCATTTCATATCCTCTCTTTCTTGTACATGTGTACACAACAGAAATTGTCGTATTTCTAGAAACTCTAGAATATACTGAATTTTTAAAAGTCTACATAAAAATGTGTCCAACTCTTAACCCAGAAAAGTAATGAAATGGCCTATCGAGGTTGTAATCTGCTGCTTGCCTGCATAGCTTAGGAAGAATAGGGGGAAGTTACCTATATCACAGCACTTCCCACTGACAACTTGGCTTAATACCTTAATCACCTACCTGATAATAGTACTGAGTTGCTACTTTCAACTGCCCTGGAAATCTGGGTTTGCTTTTGGGATTTGCCTTAGTTTTTGTGCAAGATTCAGGATCTGAGTTACTTTGTTTTTCGTCTGAGCCTCATAATTTTTGCCTATGTTTGAATAACCAAAGAAAAAAAAGTAGGATTAAAAGAAAGGAATGCGAAATAGAAATGTGTGGTATGATTTAGAGTTTTGTAATGTTCAAAATAGTTGAGCAATTTTTTCTTTTGGGCAGGTGAAATCAAAATGAATGCACGAGACTCTGAAGTTGCGATTGAGGAAATTCAAACAAAGCTAGGAGTTTCAAACAGAGTGCATCAGAAGCGTCTTTGTAGTGGAGAATGTTCGCGTAGGAGGTATTACTGAGTGTTCCCACCCTTAAATTACTGACCTTGAGGCGCAGTATGAAGAAGATAAAATTCACTTGTCTTGGAAGCTCTGCGGAATGACTTGGATGAGGACAAGGTAAGTTGGAATTTTCTTTTAGGTCCATTCTGCGAATGATGCAGTATTGTCAGTTATCTGAAATTACATTACAATAGTTGCCAGCCAAGCAGAGACGAAAAGTTATGCTTTCCCATTGTTATGCTTAAACAAAGTAACGTGAGACTTTTATTTAGGGGAGACAACACGTCCACATTGATTGTACGAATACAGCAGTTAGCATATGCTTTTCAGTCACACACACACACACACATCATGGTCACACAGTCCCTCCAGTCAATGTTTGTTACCAGCTCCAGCAGTCTGATCATTACGTGAGGCAGTCAGATTGGTACGAGCGGAGCGGCTCTGTCGGTCGCCAATCCGAGCTTCTGGAATCAGTGGCGTGAGACAAAACAACAATTCCCTGGCAAAGCACCCTGTCCTTACAGTCTTTTTTCTCTGTTGACGTCAATTGGATTTGCCATGTCCTTTACTGGTTTGGGTATATCTTTTGATGAACATTCCTAAAACACCTCCTAAGCGTCTATCCTGTGCTGGACTTGATTAATTCAATTGTCTTTAGGTGGTGCAGCCTCCACCTAGGGTCGTCAATTGCCCTTCCTCATCATGGATGCTGCGTTGACGTTCTTGGCCGTCAATAAGTTCCAATAAGTGTCTTCACTCCTCCTTTCTTAACCAATCTGGTTAACAGCTGGCCTTCAAACCTTATCTTTTTCCTGAGCATGCTATTTGCTCGATTCACACAACAGTCTTTTCCATGAGACCTTTGAAATCAAACAGGAAAGTTTGTAATCGAGCAACAAAGGCATTGTAAATTAAACCTTGCTACTTTTCTAACCAAAACAATTCACTCTGAGGCCAGGCCTTCAACATTCCTCTAATCTACTTAACACAAACAAGCATCCGTCTCTTACTATAAACCTTAAAACAAAGAACTTAGAATAAGCCCAATTTGTAATGCATATGGGAAACACGAAATCCATAGTCCAGAGGTCATTCCCTTGCTTGCTATTCAAAAAAGGGAGCTGCGAGGATTGAACATTCAAATCATACATAACTCTCATATAGTACCAATTACAAAATCGCTGCTCCACCATCTGCAAAATTTCACCATCCTATGCCTGGCCTCCACTAGATTTTTCTCTAACATTTCCTAGTTGTAGACCATGGCCTCAGTGTTAACCCCATTAAATTACCTGGTCAATATAGATTAACCTTTTAGTCCCCCTTAATCCTTCAAAAAATGTAAGTTGAGAAACATTTAATATTCCCAAACCCTGAGACTTTACAGCAGGAAATGCAAAACTTTGATACCAACCAGCCATACTAGCTTACAAAGGCAAAATTAATTTCAAAAACAACACTCCCAGTGACGTCTCCCCAGTTAACCCCGTCTCACGCAACTGTACACTAATCAAGGGAGTTCAGTTACACCGATGGACAGTCCAAGGCTTTAATCCATTTTTGAGACACAGCTATGATCTCCTCTATAATACACATTTAAGTATGTGTGTAACAAGGTACGTGACTCTTCGTGTTTGTCAGCACATCAGCCACAAGCACAGTAGAGGTTAAATAGTACAACTTATCAATCACACGACAGGCAGCTTCAGATTAAAATTTTTACATATGCCTACAACTTTAGCAATCAACTCCTCAGGATCAAACCAACAATTCCATAAATCCCCAAAGCAGTGGTCTAGTGTTCTGCTGTGTGTTTATGGCTACTTTGCACTACTCCTCCTGATCATAACAACTGCTATAACAAGTCGCCTCGCAATGGTAGAACAACACATCCATCAGGCTTACTTCTTGGTGCTTGCATCACGTGTGACATTTCTCTGTGGTCTCTCGCTCGCGACACACTCAACGGTGATCTCGCGTCAGACTAGACCTCACTGAATCTCTTAGTGTAAGTTTTGCCCACACTTAGATAATCATTTAGTGTTACACTCTTTGGTATATCATAATCAGATGTGCTATGCTATGATAGTCCAGATTCAATTCTCCATTTACGACGGGCGCCACAAAAATGTGTGGTGTGGCCTAGTACGAACACTGGATTGGTGATCAGGAAAAAGCCTGCGCTGTATTGCAGGCTTCTTGTGTTCTTGGTCACTATCCATCGTTGCCCTTCGTAAGAGGTGGCAACCCTCTAGCATGAAAAACAGCCTAGCTTCACTCGTTAGGCTAGTGACCTACTGAACATATGGTGCTGTTCTGTAGTGTTTAGGGCAGCGGCTAGTAGATTCTAATTTAAAAAAATAACCTTTTTGACGTTCTTTTTAAATTTAGCAGCCTATATTGCTGTCAGTGAGAGACTTACTAGACCTCCACCTCTGCAGAAATGCATATTGAGAAAGAAAAGGTCTCAGATTGTAGTGAAGTATCTGAGAGAGAGATGAATGGTTGACCTCATCCACTTGCTTTATGCCTATAATCTTACCATCTCAGTAGATTTGAGTGTGAGTTATATTAATGTGATTGGTGTAGGCTCACTAAAAGCCCATTTTCGTGGTTAGTCGTGTATTCTCTCCTTGTATGCGTTTGTATTTCGGTGGCTAGACTCAGTCTTTTGGCTACTCTCTCTGTAGTACCTCCTCGCTACTGGTTAGCAAACTAGGTGGTTATTGGGTGTACGCACCTTAGGTGCCTTATAGCAAATGCTAGTACTCTGAGGTAACATATATATGGCAGTTTGCTCCAAGGTTATAAGGCTCGACCGTAGGAGCCATTTATTACAGAGTCTTTCTAGTATGACAAGGTAGGACGAATACGACCATTACTCTAAGTACTAGATCACCACTCTGCAATCTTTCAAGTGCATGACAAGTATTAAGTCAGAGGGGGCCACCATGAGACTATTGGAAAAGCGAACGTAGACTCATGTCTAGTAGGCAAAGCAGTGAAGCTATTCATGCGTAGAATGGATAAGGTGTGTGGAGTGAGCAGAAGCTAAGGAGCTGGAGTTACGCCGCGCTAGATTGCTGCTGGAGGAGGTGAAACGAGACAGGCATTGCATTCCCAAGGAGAATTGTCCCTGTGCGATTTGAGGACCTAAGAAGGTTATTTGGAGGAGAGCCATGGGAGTAGCCCAGCGGAGTGTAGCTGTCCTGAACTGTTACAGGAGGCACTATAGACAGCTGCGATCCACAGGGGCCCTGGTGCTGAACCCGGAGTAGAGGGCGGGCCTGGGTTCCCGCCAAACCTCCCAACTCCTGATCAGATACAGGAGGAGCTGACTCAGACTGTGGGTTCCACAAGAAGGGAAGATCACTGAGGTGAACAAATCCGCCAATAAGCGCAGGACCCACCAAGGTGGAGGAGGAACTTTGTCACACTGTATATATATCTTCCTACTGTATTTTCCACTGCATGCATCTGATGAAGTGGGCTTTAGCCCACACAAGCTTATGCTCAGATACATTTGTTTGTCTCTAAGGTGCCACAAGTACTCCTCGTTCTTTTTACTGCTATAGAGTAACAAGGCTACCACTCCGAAAACCGTAGGCAAAATGTATTTTATGCAGGAAAATACAAAATTCTGTGCTCAGTGCTGCAGAATTTCCCCAGGAATAGAAGTTCATCACAGTACCCTGCCCATGGATCCAGGTTAGGACAAAGTGGGGCATACAAGGCTGCTGGGCGGGGGGAGGTCAGAGATGGGTTCAGAATAGCTAGTAGAGGGGGACAGACTGGGGCAGGGGCTCAGGAGCTAATGGGGTGATAGCACTGGGAAGGGGAGAAGGGAGCTGCAGAGACCCCTGGGACTGGGAGGCTGCGGGAACAGGGTTAGATGAGCCTGACTGAATAGAAGAGGCTTGGGGTCAGCCAGGATCTGCATGGGGGAGGCTTCCCAACTCCCTAGTAATCTCCCCCCTAAAAAACCTTCTCCCACCCAACTCCTTCTACGTTCACTTCTAGGCTCCTTTCCTCTCCCTCAACTCCTCCATTGCCCTTGATTCCCCAAGCTTTTGCACTGCTGCTGACAGGTGCAGGAAATACAGTTCTGTATTGTAATTTAAATGAATTGCAAAAAATTCTGTATTAATAAGTCTAGTAAGGAATCTGTTTGTAAAAAAAATTTACCAGAATCTTTCATGTTTGGTCTGTATTGTTATATACATACCTGCTGACAGACACTGTAAAATAAATTACGCAAAACATTGAAACTGAAATGATTATATTGTGTTATTTTGACAAAATATGCAGAATTTTGCAGGATTTTCAAATATTGTGTGCACAATTTTTATTTATTTATTTATTTATTTGGTACAGAATTCCCCCCAGGAGTATCTAATAAAGATACAAAACTGTTATACAAATCCTGTGCTATCCTGGCACTTACTGATAGTATAATAGGCATACTAACACACTCTTACTTATATTCATCTCTTTTTCCAGCTGACAGATACATCATAAAAATGAGTGAAAGTTTTCTAGACCTAAGAAACACTTTTGAGAATGCTACTTCCGTGAATACCTCTAGTCTGGTACCTAACCCTGCCGGCACCAAAGAATCATTTCAGTTTAAACCAGAAAATATCACTACAGAAAATGACACCATAATCTATTTTGCAATACGTGCAGTTGATAATGCCTCCCTGACCTCAGAAGTGTCTAATATAGCACAAGTAGCTCTGTTTGTTACTCCAAAGGAATCCTCGCCTGATGGTGCTCCTAATGATGATGCTATCAATGAAGGTATTAGTGTTTTGGCAATAGTGTTAATAGTAGCTGGCTGTGTAGCAGCTGTATTAATAGTTGTAAGTTTAACTGTTTGCATTTTAGTCAAGAAAAACAGAAGATGAGGCCCTGAGATCAGAATGTAACAGAACTAATTTTAAGATGAAAGCTCAGTAGGAATCTATCCTAATTTGTTCTGTTTGTGATTTTTAAAATATATAAGGAAAGACTTAAATAATTGTGTAATACTTTTGAAAATTAAGTGAATTAACTTTAAAATAGATGTTCATTTATGTGTATTTGTTTTGCTTTCAGTGACTTTATGCTATGTTACAGTACATGTACATAGACAAAACACTGACTTTAAAAGCATGTACTCAGTAGAGTAAGACACAAGTATAAATTACAATCTATCTTGCAAGATTTTTGCAACTTTAGGTATTCAGTGCTTTATTTTAAAAAAGTAGCAAAAACAATGTCTTTCTATTTTTGTTTTCCAGTTGCTTAGCTGTCAGGAACGTGAGATTTTATAACACAAATTGATAGATCTGTAATCTGTCATTTTTATACATCTCTTTCACATTCTTTCAGTTATGTACAGTAAGTAGGAAACAAAAATATATACTTGCCCTGAGCCTGCAAATGCTTACGTACATGCACAACTTTACTCGTGGGAGGAGAGTTGTGCAGCCTTTTAACTATCAGGATCAGGGCCATACAGTATCCACAAATGAACATATGGAAAACACTTTCTTCCTGATATAATCCCCAATCACATGTGCAACCTTCCAACTCTAAACTATTAACAAAAGAACAAAAGCAAAATAGTAGAAGAGAAGACAATACATGCCAAATTAGCAGGAATGCCACCTATCACACAATATGATAGAAGCAACTGCATGTGGCATCAAGGAGGAAAAACTATTAAAAAAAATGGCTTTTCACTGATCTTTCCCATATCCTGCAAGCACAAAGTGCAACATCATGCTGTGTGGATGTGACACTGCAGAAATGGGAAAGGATGGGTAATGAAAATATCCATAGTTACATTAGATGAGGTGAAATTATTTTATAAGGGACATAAACCTTCATGCTGCAGGTCATCAGCTCATTACTAACAGGGTCTAGGGAGGAACTTTTCCATGGGTTATTATTCCATAATTGTCCATGTGACGCACCGTTTTCCTTTTTCTTCACCACTTTTACAAAACTATGATAAATCTTCTACAAACTATGCCTTGTGAGATATAATCTGAAATCTCATAAGTCGCTGATCATTATTGTTCTGGTAAAATATATGTGGCAACATTGTATTTAAAGTCGTAAGATTCTATGTATGATGTTACTAAGGGATATTCCAAGTCTGGGAAAGCAGCCCAGACCAGTTCCTCTGAGACAAAAGGGAAACTGAAGCCTCAGCCAGGTGTCAACACAATCAAATGGACTATCAACGGGGTAAGTGGCCATTCTTTGACAGGAAGAAGAGTGTGAGTAAGAACTTTATATCTTGGTAATGCCACAGCTGGGGGTTCCCATGTAAACAGACTGGCTTCACCTGAACCCCAGTTGAAGATGATTCTCAAAGAGGACGAAAAGATATAAAAATTAGCAACAGAGGCCCTAAATCACCTCTCTTCCCTCATGGCATCAACAAGAGTTGAAAGACAAAAGAAGCATCACTGAATTGAGGGAGTGGTCCTGGCTGCAGGAATCCACCCAGACTGCTGAAAGCATGTAGAGAGAGAAACATTTTGCGTTAAATTCGTTTAGTTTAAGTTCGGTATTAGTTTACATTTTACCTTTTATTTCTTTGTAATGAATTCCGACTTTTCTGCCTCATTATTTGTAATAACTTATAATCTATCTTTCCGTAGTTAATAAACTTGTTTTATCTAAACCAGTGTACGTTTCTGGATTGAAGTGTTTGAGAGTCTTAATTTGAGATAGCAGGGTTTGTGCACATCATTTTCTATTTATAAAATGATGGACTTTCTATAAACTTGTACAGTACAGAAGGAAGGAGCTGGGCAGTACAAGATGCACATTTCTGGGGACAAGTCTGGGAGTGGGAATTTACTGGTGTCACTCTGCAATACAGTTCAGGAGTGCCTGGCTAGAAGCTCTCATATAATTCAGCTGGGAGTGATTTTGCAGGCTAGAGGCTGTGTATAAACAGACCAGGGTAGTTGTTCGTGCAGTGAAGCAGTGCAAAAGGCACCCCAGTTGGAGAGTTGAGGAGACACAGCTACTCAACCATCCAGATTGTGCCCTGGGCAATGTCACAGCCCATTTGGGGGATTCTTACTGCTTCCACTGAAGTATATTTAGCAATATAGACATATTGGCTAACATGGTTATGCTACACTCAAATTTTGTATAAGTTAATTAACTGACAGCTCAAGGTAGTTACCACATTTGGACTATGCCTGAAACAAACTATTGGGGAATGTCCATGCTAGCTTTTACCAACATATTAACTGCAAATCACCAGTGAAAACAAGCCCTGTCTGAGAGAGGTATCTGGGATCAGATGAACCATGGGTCTGATTGGTTAGTGCAATTTCTCTGTTTCCCAGATTTTTTTTTAATAACATGAAGTTAAAGTCAGAAATTGAATTTAACAGTTACGCCTCTACACATAAAGGCAATGTTATTTCCCAGTTTTGTCTGGCTGGTGCATTTTGTGATGATCTTCACTTTTTGTGGGTGTAGGTGAGTAGGACACAAGGAAGTGATTAGTAGAGTATCTGCACCTCTGAGCCTTCTGTTTATTACGCAATGTGTTATGCATAAAGACCAATGAAACAGACCAGACCATGGGACTTGAGGATTGTATTTTAAATTTTTATTTTTCAATTAACCTCTAGCCCTGGTGAGAAATGTTCCATGAACAGAGGATTTTTCATCTGATGACCTGCCCAATCATATATATCTGAGCTGTTTTCTGTTAGAAAAAGTGGCCTGGGAGCCTTGGTAATCAAACTGTCATCAGTATATGGAGATCTGTGTTTAGGGCTGGTCCTTTATTCCTGACATGGCAAAAGCTAGGAGCACTGTAAAGAGACAATGCCCTCAACCTAGGGAGGGAGCACCTCATAGCACTTTGTAACAATCTCTCTGGTGGATTCAAGAGCAGGTCTGATGGTTCCTAGAGGGAGTGAGGGCCACTCCTCCCTCTCTGGAATAATAGTCATCACATTCTGGAGAAAAGCTAAGATGACTCCTTTTGGGGGAGGAATAAAGAGAAAAATTACAACTACAAAGCAACATTGACAGGTATTAACCCCCTCAAGTGCCCCTAGTTTTACCTGCATTCCACCTGCTCAGTAGCACTTCATTTTGTCTGTTCATCCTACCTCCAAACTGGAAGGTACTACCAGCTCTCATTCTCAGAAGTATTTACATTCCTACTCCACAGAAGTTGTCAGTAGGAATGGTATCACAGAATCAGAGTAATCAGTTGTGATATTGTTCCTGGAAATATTTAAGAGTAATATAAAAATGTAGCAGTCCTCATATGTATGGTAAACTATAAATATTGTTCTACAGACATCCCAGTCCTAGTTCTGTTCCTAGAGTTGTTGTCTATTAGTTTCATGGTTTGGTTATGCTGACATCTAGCGGATCTTCAAAATACACGTACAAAATGCTTCCAATTATGTTTCCAGAATCAAACATTTACCCAAAAGACCAAACAGCTCCTTCAAGGATGCTCTGATCAACAGTCAAAGATAGATCCACGTTTTAATCTACCAGTTCTGATTGCTTTTCTTTGTCGTCTTTATATTGCACAAGTGCCTTAAGGATCGAACTGCAATTGGGACTTCTTCACTGTGGCCATTGTTCTCACACATTGTAAGTGACAATCTTACCCCAAGGAGCTCACAGGCCATGTTGTGTAATGAGTCACTTTAAGGTTGCCAGTTTTGGCTGGGTGTACTCCTGGAGGTTTCATCTAATGGCCTGATCTTTAATTAATCTTTAATTCCTAGAGACTCCAGGACAATCTTGGAGGGTTTGCAACCCTAATTACCTCCAATTCATCTGTAAAGGAGGCATCCATAACTTGGCTGCTTATGTTTCCTGAGTGCAAGAGGAGAGGTTGTCAACAGTGGGCCTGATCCACTGACTTCAATGAGCTTTGATTTAGGCTCAGTGTTGGCGGTGCTGTATGTTCCAAAGGACATGGGTGAGGCCATTGTCACAACCCAATGGCCTCCTCCCCTTAGAGAGTCCCCTAGGAAGGCAGATCTGCTGTGTATATTGCTAACGCTGTTGCAAGCATCGCAAAGCATTTTGGGGAGGGTTAAAGGTGTGTAAGTGAAGAGTTGAAGGGTTTTTTTGTGGGTCACAAAAGGCCAGAAAGGAGGGGGAGAAAAGAGCAGAGAATGGGTTAATTCAACACTGCAATTAACAAGATTAATCCAAAGATAAGAGAACTACAGTCCAAGACCAGCTGCTACCCACCAAGACAGAAGGGAGGAATGTCCAACCCTCCCAACCAGCTGTGAAAAAAGAACTAAGTGAGACAGAGCTGCAAAAATAACAAGACCAGTGAAGACCAAGACAAAAAACAAACAAACAAATAAAAAAACCCCACAGTCTCCAGAGCCAGGATATTTTGAAAAAGGAAAAGAGACTATAGCAAGCCTGTTTGGACTAGTACAAAGAGAACCAGGAACAGAGGGCCCTGGATGAAACCACCCCTAAAGAAGGCCAGGACTTAAAACTCTGTTGAGAGCTGAGGCAACTTGGAAAGCATAGCAGATTCTTGGATGCCCTGGGCCCAGGACAGCACTCCCATCCACCTTTCCCCATCTTTTCTTTTGATGTTACTCCCAGACTTGACCAGTCGGAGTAGCGCGGGTGTGAGTATGAAGTGGGTTAGGGCCTGGGGACACTAACACTTTCCTTCTTCCCCTGAGTGACGTGGGAACAGTCCCAGCACACTCTGCTGTTATTTCATTATTTTATCAATAAAGCTTTAAAATCTAGACATTTGATGCGTTTTGTCATCTCCTCCCCAAACGATCCTGTGGCTCAGCCTGAACAACTGATGCTCCAAGCAGATTGGTAATGAAAATCTGTCACACGATGACTACCCGCCAGTACTGCCACACACCAGTTAGCAGTGGTTAGCTACACGGACAGCTCAGGATGGAGTGAAAGATACATATTTTGTATAGAAGTAGAAAATGCTCCTAAGCATGGTCCCTGCACACCCTTGTAATAATAATAATTAATTAATTCTCAGGTCTCTAATGCATTTCATCAGTAGATCTCAAAGCACTGCTTGAGGCCTCACAGTCCTACCACACCCTGCCCCAGGAAAGGGAACAGTAGAGGAAGGTCTTCCAGACTATCTGGAGAGGCCACAGGGAAGCAGTCAATAATAGTCCAGCAGGCTCCTATAAAAAGGAGGTGGTAGCCAGAGCAGATCAGTTGCTGGTTACAGCTAGAAGACCAAGGATGGTGCTCCTGGCTGGCTGCAGGGTGGGACAAGTCAATGCTGTCTGGAGCCTGAAAAGCAAGGAAGGTATCCAGGCTAAGAAAGAAAAGGCATCTGGTAACATAGCAAGTAGTTAAAGGGAAGCAGTAGGCTGGTGCTACTTATAGGTTCCCCCCACCAGCCACTAGGGAAGTGGCTTAAGCCCTGAGTAAGGGAGCAGTTCAGAGAGGGAGCTGAAGACCTGGAAGAGAGTCAGTAATTGTTGAACTTTGTTACCCACAGAAGCAGGGTCGTGAGTTGTATGGGCCTGTGGTGCCTGGGCTCCAGAAAATTGAGGGCCCAGGGGGCCCAGCTCCACCAATGTTCTGGGCCAGGTCTCTCCCCTGGCCCTGCCTGCTACCCCTGCGTGCCTACTCTGGGCAGCTGCCCCTGCAGCTCTACACTGCGCTCTGCTGCTGGCTACAAGGGAGTGGCACCGGGGGCAGGCTGAGGCGGTTACTGCGCCTGCAGGGGGCAGAGGCACAGGGCAGCCCACCCTGCCTAGAAGGCGACTCAGAGTCAACACCGAGGGCAGGGATTATCCTGGCAGGACCTCCTGAGCAGCAGCCTGGGGGGGTTGCATGAGTGTTGTGCTGGGGAGGGGGTCCTCCTCCTCCTCCCCTTCCCCAGAGCTCTCTGCTGCTGGTGGGGAGAGGGTTGGGGGGAGTCCTGCTCTCTAGCCCCCCACTGCAGCCCCAGGGCAGCCTGGCTGCTGCACCCCAAATTCCTCATCCCTGACCCATCCCCCACTCCCCTCCTGCACCAAACTCCCTCCCAGAGCCTGCACCACAAACCTCCTCCTGCACCCCAATCCCCTGCCCCAGCCCAGAACCTGTACCCAGCACCCAAACTCCCTCCCAGAGCCTTAGGTACATGGGGTGGGGGCAGGACAGGACTTGGGACCCTTTCTGGGCACCACCAAAAATTATACAAACCTGCCATACCTGTCCAGAAGAGGTGGAACTGAACTGTAAAGAGGAACTCAGCTGGAGAGCTGGGGCAACTGGTGGAGAATCCGCAGGGAAGGCGGCCTGGGGCCACTGCTCCGTAGCAGAGCAGGGACAATACTTGAGTGAGGCCAGAAGTGGCTGAGAGCGTTTGAAAACTAGCGCAGGAGGGGCTATAACTGGGATACCATGACAGGTCCTGTTGGACAGCCTGAGAACTGAACCCAGGACAGGGCTTCAGGCTAACACCAAAAAGGTACTGTGATAGGTCCTATGACGAGAATTGAGGCCAGAGACAGGGTTGCAACTAAAGAGATTAATGGAAGGTACAGTGGTAGGCTCTGCTGGACAATTTACCCCAGAAGGGGTCTTTTTTGTGTGTTTGTTTCATACGTGAACTATGTGTGCCTTAGATGAAAACCTGCCTGAGAAAGTTAACTGCCAACAGGGGTCACTACAAGCAGCATAACACAGCAGGAGTGCTGGCACAGACACAGCCAACTGGCAAGGGCACTCACAAGAGGCAAGTCAGCCTCACTGTAGAAGACATTATCAGTGTCTCCTTTTTTACAGGGGGAAAACTGAGAAGCAGAGAGGTGAAGTGACTTCCCCAAGGTCAGCCAAGAGGCCAAGAGCAGAGCCAAGAATAGGTCCCAGGTCTCCTGAGGCCCAGTCCAATGCCAAGCATTGTGCACAAGCCTTATGCCTCAGTGCAGGGGTTCTCGCCCTTTTCTTTCTGAGGCCCTCTGTCAACATGCTATAAAAATTCCATGGCCCAGGGGTGCCATCACAACTGTTCTTCTGCATATAAAAGCCAGGGCCCATGTTAGGGGGTAGCAAGGAGGGCAGTTGCCTGGCAGGGCTGGTGCCTCCTAGGCAAAACTTCCACCTTGCACTCCCCACCCCTCTACCCAGCTAACCCCCCACCCCACAGCAGCTAACTCAGCCCCCCACTTGGGGAGCCGCCCCCCTGCAGCAGCTACCCCCCCCCTCGCGACAGCTAACCCCTCTCCCCCCCCGTCCCCTCACGGCAACTAACCCCATCCGGGGAGATTCCTCCTGTCCTCCCACGGCAGCTAACCTCTCTCCCCCCTCCAATCCCCCCCACGGCAGCTAACCCTTCTTGGGAAGACTCTCCCGCCCCCGCATGGCAGCTAACCCTGCCTGGGGAAACTCTCCCCGTGGAACCTAACCCAGCCTAGGTAGCCCACCCCAGCTCATCTTGGCTCCACCTCCTCCACTGAGCACGCCAGTGTCACTCTAATTCTCCTCCCTGCCTAGACTTGTGGCGGTGATTGGAGGAGACTTAGAGTGGGACTGTGTGCTCAGCGGAGGAGGCAGAATGGAGGTGAGCTAGGGCGGGGAGCTGTTCCCCTTTGTGCCCCCTCCCCAGTTACTGCAGGCAGCCCTCCCCACACACGCCCCCACCCAGCTCACCTCCACTCCACCTCCTCACCTGAGGGGACTTTTAAGCGGCCGCCTAGTTTGCCTAAATGGTTGCACCGGCCCTGTTGCCTGGCTCCCCACACCATAGGAGGCAACAAGAAGCTAAGTTGCTTAGGCTTCGGCTTCAGCCCCACGTGGTGGGGCTCAGGGCCCGCAGCTGCAGTCCTGCCTGGTGGAACTTCAGCTTTCTGCACTGAGCCCTAGTGACCAGGGCCAGCTCTGGCTTTTTTGCTGCCCCAAGAGGAAAAAAAACCTGCATGACAGCCGGAGCAGCGAGGGGGGTGTGGGGAAACAAACTTGCCAGCCAGCGGGAACAGCAAAGGAGGGGCGGGAACCCAACCTGCTGGCCAGCGCAGCAAAGGGCGTCAGGGCTGTAGAATTCCCCCAGCAGTAGAAGTTCATCACAGCATCCTGCCCAGGGAGCCAGGTTAGGAGAGAGGGGGGCACACAGGGTTTCTGGGGGTCACAGAAGGATTCAGAATGGCTGGGAGGGGGGAAGAGGGCTGCAGAGATCCCTGGGGGTGGGGTGGGGGTGCAGCAACAGGGGCAGATGAGCCTGACCAAATGGGAGAGGTTTGGGATCAGCCAGGGTCTGCATCGGAGAGGCTTCCCAACTAACTAGCAATCCCACTCCTCCTTCCCTCTCCCTTCTCCCACACACACCCAACATCCTTCACTCCTAGGATTCTTCCTTCTCCCTCAGCTCCTCTGTTACCCCTGACTCCCCTAAGCCTTTACACTGCTGCTGACAGGTGTAGGAAATACAGTTCTGTATTGTAATTTAAATGAATTAGACAAAGGTCTATATTAATATGCCTGGTGAGGAATCTATTTGTCAAAAGAAAATTACCAGAATCTTTTGTTTGGTCTGTATTGTTACAGACATATTTGCTGACAGATATTTTGAAATAAATTACCAACATAATTTCAAACTGGCATGATTATTTTGTGTTATTTTGAAAAATAAAATATGCAGAATGTTGCAGAATTTTCAAATATGATGTGCAGAATTTTTAAATGTTTGGTTCAAAACTCCACCAGGAGTAGAATATACACTTCTCTGCTGGCTTTCAAACACCAAAATGTAGCCCTTAAAGTAAGTAACACTTTCAGTTTACCAACCACGACACTTTAAATCCACTAAATCTGTTTCTAGAAGTGTCAGATTTTTAATCTAGTCCTTTGTGTTTTTCAGACAACTTTAAACAAATGTCAACACTTTAAGATTATAAAAGTCTCAGAAGGTTCTCCCTAATACTGTAAGTTATGCCGGGAATCATTTTACTTTATACTAATATGCATAATAATCTTATGTAATTTGTTCTTGTCTGAATCTTTGTATTGCCGATGAGCCTGCTCCTGTAATGAGCTCTGTGCAGGTGGACCCCATTCAGAGCACCACTGATTTCAACAAGGCTTCATACATGTGCAGAGGTTCACTTATATGGAGCTCCTTGTAGAATCAAGGCCTATACTATGTTAAAATAGAGTTTGATTTTGTGTCTATCAATTGATCTCTTCTCTTTACTGTCTCATGGATGAGTTTTCATTTGCATGCTGTATTATAATATAATAGAAATGTGAGATGGAAAAGACCCATTTGATCACAGCCATCATCACTATTATTTTCAAGTATCCTGCACAGCGCTAGGTGCCCTAGACACACAGGTATAGTCCTGCCCCAGAGTGCTTACGGCCTAAATTTGACTGCCAAAAAGTGACTGTCATAGAAGGACATAAAAGGAAGATGGGGAGTGGAAGGACAGGAGTTATAACAGCAACAGTGCGTGTTCATCCAGTCTATCTGTCTGTGAAGTCAGGATTGCTGCCTACAGTACATTTCTCAATCCCTCCACATAGTTCTCCTGTTCCTCCTCCCGCTACCGGTACAACTCCTGATGGAGTACCATAGGTGGCACACTTGCAACTATTGTAGCGGCCAGTAGAAGCTTATCCTGAGAGAAGTATCATTAATTCCTACTCAGATATCCATGGTTTCGGGATGGAAGCATGCTGTGGGGAACTGCTGCTGCCTGGCTCTCTCCTCTCCCATCCTCAAATATCCATGGAGCCCTAACTGCACAGAGCTCATGCAATGGAGCATGGGAAGTGGGAGTATGTAATGGAGCTGGCCCTACATGTTTTATGGCCTCTCACGCTCTTATCACCAGATCAGAGCCACATCTGTTCCTTTTGGCAGAGGGGAGAATATAGCCCTGTGCATTTTTATATATCTACAGAAACAAATGGCCTGACCTATGTGACTAATCACTTTTTGATCATTATAACACAAAGAATTTTAAATATCCATTTTAATTTTCCACTGCTTATGCTGCTTGTTTAATTTTTGTATTTCTCTCAGTGGAGATAATGAAAACAGACTAGTCAGTTTTTAATTTCGTGCACAGAAATTCTAAACTCTGATCCCTGGACCACTGCTATTCTGCAGAGTGCTGGTTGGCAGTCTGTGAATGGGCAGCTGGTCATAAGAGGGTGGCTCTTCCTCTCATCTCCAGCTGCTAAACTACATTAAAAGAAAATACTACTACTGTACATAACTACTTTCTCAGTGTGACTCTTTCATGGAAGCAATTGTATTGCCACCAGGATGTTATGTCATCATGGATGGGGAGAGGAGGCACAAATGGCAGGAGCTGTGGTCCACACTATAAAGAATGTGAGAACTGCTGCACTAGTGCAATGCTGGGGTTACAAACACTGCGGAAAGTTTTGTTTTATAAATCTGTTTCCATTGAAATTAAGCTGAATCTAAAGGTCTTAGCTGTTGTAAGAGCCTTGAGTGTCCTGGTCTCCTGCTCTTCAGGTCAGGCCCCCACTTCTCACATAGTCAGGAGCTGGAGTCAGAAGTTTTCAAAATACCATATCTTTAAAATGCTTTGATTGATTTTTTTTTTTTAATCAAACTTCCCAGAAAAACTCTGTCCTGGAACGAGAGAAGGAACGCAAAATTTCAGGAAGATCAGTTACTTCTCAGAGAAGTTAGGTGTTGGGGCAGGACGAGGTAACTGGAATACTGAGCTGATAACGAGGGGCTAGCTTCAATCTACAGCAATTGCTGTCCAGAGATCTCAGTTGCTTTAACTCCCATTTTAACTGAGTGTTTAAAGTTCAGTCTTTCAAACACTGGCACACAAAATTAGCTATTAAATCTATAGGTATAGATATAAGTGGTCTGGTCTGTGGAGGCAACAAACAACCACAACTCCCATTTAATCAATGGCAGCTATAGGGACTCAACCCCTGAAAGTAAGTCCACTTTTATCTAGGTGATCAAGTTTGAGAACTTTGGCCTAACTGACTTTCAGAAAGTCTCAGGGTGACAGCACTAGGTACAGAGCCCTGCTCCTCTCACTCTCCATACACTATAGTCTCTACAGGAGTATGTGCCTCCTCTGAGGTTTGAAAGACAATCATGAACCAATGACACATTATGTTACTAAAAATACTTTTAGCAAACTGGAGCCAAATCAACAGTTGAAAAAGGGTTTGAAAGCAGCATTCAATTAGCAAAGATGTAAACTTGCTAAAATTAAAGGTAAAGAATGATAAATTGCAATCAAGAAGAGCGAGTACTTACAAACACAGTAGCTTTCAGGTCCTGTCTTGATCAATAACTGTTTTGTACGATAGCAACATCATAAATAAAATTGTTTTTTGTTGGTTTGTTTTCCCCTCCCCTTCCTAGACTTACACTATAGAAAGGATGTAAATGTAAGCAGATACAGAATGAGCTCTACCCTGGCATCTGGTGGTGAGCTGTGGAAAAGGACTTCAGGGGCTGATCTTGTTTGCATGGGCACACCCATCTCACCTAGCATGATGGGACTGCTTGCCCAAATGGTCACTTTGCCTGCTGTGGAATCCCCAGACTCTTTGTTATTGGGGCAGGAGTAATAAAGTGTTGTTATCCTGGTGATGTGAATCAAGGACAATAGAACTCTACTTGGCATTGTATGACAGAGGCACTCACCCTCAACGGAGTAGCACTTGCTAGACAGAGGACATGGTTCCAAAGCCCAGTGAACTGAGGGAAGTGGAGTTATTGCTGAAATATAATCAGAGTGAGAGGGAAATCAAGACTGTGGTATTAGAAAAACAAATATCTTATGTATTTTGATCTTTTTAGGAATCAGATTTTAATTTAAGGGGAAAAGGGAAGGTCTCATGTGGGGCAAAATATGCTTTTAGAACTGACAGATATCTAGTAATTCTATTTTTTTCTGATAGATTGAAAGGCTAACTGAGAGCTATAACCAGTTCTATAGGATGGCGACTGTTGATAGCACAGTGTGAAAGTACAGGACGGACTGCTAAACCGCCAAAGATCACTCTCATTCATCCCAGAGATAAAAAACTACACCAATAAGGATGTTGGGGTTGATACAGTGTTGCAGGTAGCTTGTTCCAGATGCCAGGAATTGCCAAGGTAGAAATTAACTTTCCTCCTTTCTCATGTGATCATAACTGTGCAAAACATGAATTATTTAAACTGTATTCACGTATGGAATCATTGAACAGAGTATGATAAGGTGACTCTTCCACCTTGCAGTTAATGACCTTTATTTTACCCACTGAGCTGAGGAATAGGTCTCTTTAGATTTAAATAGAGTGATCAGACAGCAAATGTGAAAAATTGAGATGGGGTGAGGGGTAATAGGAGTCTATATAAGAAAAAGACCCCAAAATCAGGACTGTCCCAGGAAAATCGGGACATCTGGTCACCCTAGATTTAAAAGAGACTCTTTAAACTTTATATCCATTTTATTTTAAATTTCCTTTACTGTAGAATTCATTTCCATATCTCCCGAACCTCAATGCTCTCCAGAGGGCCCATTTTCTTCCTTTCTTTTTCCCTGTTGGATATCTAGCACCAAAAGGATTCAAATGTGACTGTGATTATCAAACCAGAGAAGGGAGATCCAATTATCCTGGAATTTTTAGACAAAGGTACAGGTGTGACTGGTTGGATCACAGAACACCCCTGGGAGCTGCCAGCTGATGTGCCAAAACTACTTGTGCCCCTGCTTTCCCTGCCTACTTGGGACCCCAGCACCCTGTCTTGCTGAGCCAGACACAGCCGTCTGCTCCATCACAGACCCAGGGTCTGAATTATTTGCCCCAAAGCTGCAGGCTTAACAGAAAGCAGCTTACAGAAGTGTTCTCATCTTTAACACTTGGATGTCCACAGGGGTGAAAGTAAGTCCAGTGACTTTCCAGTAGGCTGGGGCCAGCTCTGGCCCGTGGAAGGGGCGGGGTCTAGGGCGGAAGAGGAGTGGCTGAGGGAGTTAAAGCCAGCCCCAGCCCATCCTGTAAGGTAAGTGCCTCCCCCACTGGGGTAGCACCAGCAGTCTGGGGCTCCAGGGGCTCTTTAAAGGGCCCAGAGCTCCCCTGCTTCTACTGCCCCAGCCCTGTGAATAGCTGCAGGAGCCCTGGGGAAGCAACGGGGCTCCCGCGGCAATTAAAGGACCGGAGTGGCAGAGGCAGCTGGAGCCCCAGGCCCTTTAAATAGTCCTTGGAGCCTCCTGATACCTCTGGGCTCCGGGGGCTATTTAAAGGTCCCAGGGCTCCTCTGCTTCTACCGCCCCAGGCCCTTTAAATTGCTGCCAGAGCCCTGGAGTAGTGGCGGTGGGGCTCCGGCGGCTATTTAAAGGGCCGGAGAAGTAGAAGCAGTGGGAGCCACGAACTTTTTAAATAGCCCCCAGAGCCTTTAGCCCTACACCAGCCCCTGCTGTGAGTCCCAGGCCCTTTACATTGCCCCCTGGGGAAGCCAGGCCGCCCTGGTATGGCAAACCAGTTCTTGCCAGTATGCCGTACTGGGGCATACTGGCTTACTTTCACCCAGGGCCAGTGCAGGGATGTTTCGCGCCCTAGGCGAAACTTCCACCTTGCACCTCCCCTGTCACCGAGCCCCCGCCCTGAGGTGCCTCCCCGCAGCAACTCACCCATGTGCCCTGAGGTGCCCCCCCCCACGGCACCTCTCCCCTCCGTCCTGAGGTGCCCCCCTGCAGGAGCTCCCCACTCCCCACCCTCCACCCTGAGGCACCCCCCACCCCAGCTCACCCTGCTCCACCTTCACCCCAAGCACACCATCACTGCTTCACTTCTCCTGCCTCCCAGGCTTGCTGTGCCTAAGCTGATTGGCGCTGCAAGCCTGGGAGGTGGGAGAAGTGAAGCAGCTCACCCGTGCTCTGCCTCCTCCCAGAGCACACCATCGCTGCTTCACTTCTCTCACCTCCAAGGCTTGCGGCACCAATCAGCTTAGGTGTCGCAAGCCTGGGAGGCGGGAGAAGTGAAGCAGGCATGGCGTGCTCAGGGAGGAGGTGGGGCAGCGGTGAGCTGAGGCGAGGAGTTCCCCTGTGTGCCGACCCTGTCCTTACTTGCTGCAGATGGCCCTCCCCGCGCTCCCCTGCCTAAATGCCGGCGGTGACCAGGGCGGCTGAAGATCTGGCCTCCATGGTCACTGCTGAAGAAAATGCAGCCCCTCAAATCCTAGTGCCCTAGGCAACCACCTAGTTCTCCTAAATGGTTGCACCAGCCCTGCTTTCAGCACTGGATGCCCAACTCGCAATGGGGTCTAAAACCCAAATAAATCCATTTTACCCTGTATAAAGCTTATAAATTGTAAACTCATAAATTGTTTGCACTCTATAAAACTGATAGAGAGGTGTGCACAGCTGTTTGCCCCCCCAAGTATTAAAACCTACTAATTAATAAGTAAAAAGTGATTTTATTAAATACAAAAAGTAGGATTTAAGTGGTTCCAAGTAGTAACAAACAGAACAAAGTGAATTTCCAAGCAAAATAAAATAAAACACGCAAGTCTATGTCTAATACAGTAAGAAACTGAATACAGATAAGATCTCACCAGTTCCAGTAAGCTTCCTTTTACAGACTAGTCTCTTGCAAGTCTGGGTCCAGCAATCACTCACACCCCCTTTACTGTCCTTTGTTCCAGTTTCTTTCAGGTATCCTCAGGGGTGGAGAGACTCTCTCTTTAGCCAGCTGAAGACAAAATGGAGGTGTCTCCCCTGGGCTTAAATAGACTTTCCTTGTGGGTGGAGACCCTATCCTCTCTCCTTTGCAAAGTCCAGCTACAAAATGGAGTTTTGGAGTCACCTAGGCAAGTCACATGTCCGTGCATCACTGAGTTCCTTACCAGCCAGGCCACATTCCTAGGAAAGCCCAGATGTGGATTGGTGTCTCCAAGTTCATTGTTGTCTTAAGTGTTTCTGGACTGGGTACTTACTGAGAACAGTCTTTTCTCAGGGAGCTGACCAGCTACTTCACTACAGCCTACTTAGAATCAAACAACTATGCAGCCAATATTCATAACTTCGAATACAAAAATGATACATGCATAGAAATAGGATTAATAGATTCAGTAGATCATAACCTTTACAGAGATATGTTACACGTAGCATAAAACACATTCTAGTTATGTTTTTTATATATATATTCATAAGCATATTTACATAAAGCCTTATGGGGAGCACAGTCACAACAGTTAACAAGGATCTTGTGATACATTTTGACAATTTTACAAAGTATAATTAAAGGGCTATTTTAATTGCTAATGCAGTGTATAGTACACCTTAGTGCAGTTACTCCTGGTTTACGTCCCTATCCTGCAATGCACTTCAGCATGTGCTTAACTTTGAACATGTGAGTACTTCCATTCAAGGCTTAACAGAGTTCTGGTGTATATTGTATCTGAGTGAGGGCCTAGTCCTCAGCTCCTCTTCAAATGGAGGGGCATTAATAGTGGTCTGTGCTTGCAGTATCAGGCCCTAATGGCCCATAACTCCAAAGTCACATTATTTCTCAGTAATAAGTATTTGCAGGATCAGGCCCTTAAACTGTAAACTCCTCAGGGCAAGAAACTTGAGCCTGATTCTCCAGTGCCTTGCACCTGCTGCAATCATTTGCATCTATGTGACATGAACGTAAAACATCACCTTTCTGCTTTAGTACCATTCACACCCATTATGCATTTGCTTTGCACTGATTTAAATGATTGTGCAAGGCGCAAGGCAGTGACAAATCAGTCTCTTTGTATTTTGTGAAGTGATATGTATCGCTGTGCTACACCATATATATTATAAAGAAAAGGTTTTCTATGGACAGTTGGTCCATAATTTTATGACATTTCTATATATTGGAAGGTGATTTATACATTGTGTTCTTTTGTGCAGTTATCTAGCATTCACAGCTGTGATGAATCTAACCCCTAGTTACATCACCACTTATTTAATTTACTCACTGCTGCCATCTTCAGAGCTAAGGCCTCAGTCAGAATGCAGCTGATGTCAGAGGCACTCCATGTGGGATTAAGGGAATTCCTTGTGGGAATTCTCCATGCTTGAGAATTGTTTGCAGACGTTTCCTGTTTTCAGCTTCTCCTCTGGACCTTTCTTTACTTATTTCTCTGTCTTCCCCATCCCACCCCCCAGAGTTCCTTAGTGAGATTAGCTGTTGCTTCAGAAATGACACTGAGCTTCTTGCTTCTGCAGTGTGTGGCAGTTGAATCATTTTCAACAATTTCAAAGCACAGTTTCTGAGAGATGCCCAGGAAGAGTAAAGATTTTAATGTGAGTGTTGCTCTTGACTTGCCATCTATTAAATGCAGTATATTCAACTACACTTACTACTGAATCGCGTACGCACATTTGGCTTTCTGAAATTTGCGCCAATTTTAATGTTCCTGGCCTTCCAGAACAGGTTGTAACTAGAGTTATATTTGGTTCATAGTTCACATCAAGTCATCATCTGTCAACAATGAAGTGCGGCTAATAATTAACAAGGATTCCCATAAATATTTTTCACTGCAACCCTATTACCAGGTGTATATGTGCTTAGAGGAAGGAAGTGTGTGGGAATTAGGAATCTATTCTATTTCTCGTTACCAGTCAAGATGGAGAAACTACAAATTGGCTAATGTACTTTGGTTACCTGTGCTTTAATGGAAGTGGGTATACTTAGTTAATGAAAAATGTATTAGGTATAAATGATAGCATAGCACAGGAGTTTTTTGAAGTGTTGGTTGTGGATGAAGATTTAAATGGGAGTAATCTGGGAAATTTCTTGAAAAATATCTATTGTGTGGTGCATTCCAAGGCAAAATGTATGTTCTTTGTGAGGTCCAGGGAAAAGTTAACTCCACAAGTGATTGGTTAGCCGTATACAAAAAGGGAGTACGTGCCATCATATACAGAAAAATCATCCCACCCACCCACCCACCCCCTTCAGTTTTTGGCAGAATTTTAATAAAGGCCTCTCAGGAGCTCTCTCCATTTGCACAACTGTGCCTGCCTGTTGAAAGCATAACACTTGCATCATCTTTTAACTGAGCATTGTGGTTTGACTCTGTGGCCTTTTTCTTACACTGGTCTGACTTTGGCTCACTTGGCTTTAATGATATAGTTAACTCTCCCATGCTGAGAAATCAGCGGCTCCCTCAGTCAGTGTCCCTCAGGGTAATAAGCAAGCATTCTAGTTTCCGCTTGCATTCTCTTGGTCACTTTATAAACAGCCTGGACAAAATTACTCTGTGATTTTATACAGTGCCAAAGTCCATGTAGTTGCATGGGCTATAAATCGGAGCAGAATTTTCCCTTGTCGTTGCCTTTGAGTTTCCTTCTAACAATGAAGAACTAATGCAGTAATTTCTTTGTGCTAATTCTGTTGTTTTATGTCTAGGGTCAGACATTGTCAAGAATGACAGTGTCTATTCCAGGTACATCTATTCTTTCTCTGAAAATGGCAGATACAACTTCAAAGTACATGTTCAAAGAGCTAACAAGACTGTCAGACCACACCTCACAGTGCCATGGAGTCATTCTGTCTATATACCCAGTTACACAGAAAATGGTAAGATGGAGTAATGCGGGGTGAGGCACGTAAAGCAAACTCCATTATGGATACACTGGAATAAATAACAGCATCACATTCTCTCAAACACTGTTAAAGGGCATTAGAACATTGCTGTCCTTGCTAAGAGATCTTCATAAGTATAAGGATCTGCCCAGCTGGATGATATTAGTTTTGGATGCTTTTCAGAAATTGTTTTAACTAAATTCTGCCCTTCCTACACAGGAGCAAAAAAGGGGTAGCTAAAACCATGTTTAAAGTACATTTAAAACGATTATTTCCTAGAACACTATTTTTGTGATGTGGATGGGACTTTAGAGGGAATAAATCCACACGGATTTATGTTTTGCCTGTGAAAAAAGCAGATATGGGAAGTTCTCCTGCCTCTATATCTGTAAAGTGCCATATACCCCAATGCAGAATCACAATCAGTCATCTTACATTCAGAATTGTTACAAAGGTTTAGCAAATGTCAAAGACTTACCATTTTATGCTGAGTCCCAAGTACTTCACTTAGATATTCTTTTCATTCTCATTAATTCAGTATTCTTGAAGATACAGAGCACATACTATGGAGTGATTCTGGTCTCTCAACTCCACTAAGTTCAGTGGAGTTAATCCTAATTTACAGCAGTATAAGTGAGATCAGAATTGGGGTCGCAGTATCTGCAGAGCTCCTTAATGTGAAAATGTTGAGACAAATCCAAGAGGGTGTGTGTGTGTGTGTGTGTCTGTAGCTAAGATCCAGATGAACCCATCAAGACCCTCAGCGAACAGTAATAAAGATATTCAAACCAAAGTAGGTGGCTTCAGCAGAAAAGCCTCAGAGGCTCCTTCGTACTGTCTGCAGTTCCTACTAGACCCCATACCGATGTGTTTCCACCATGTAAAATTATTGGTCTTCATGCCAGAACAGCCAGTGATGTGATTATTTTATCATGGACAGTATCAGGGGATGATCTTGAACAGGAGCAAGGTATATTTCATGGTTTGTCGCTTGTCATCTGATTGCAATGAAATTGCACAATGACTGAGGCAAATTTTCACTGGTCCTTCTTAACTGTGCTCACAAAAACTTGCAACCACAACCATTTTCTACAGAGAAAATGCACCTTTTTTTAAGCGTTACTACAGGTTTTGCACGTGCAAACCAACATGCTTCTGAAGTATGAGAGCAAGTGAAGAAACTGAAAATATGACCCAATATTTCTGTTGCTTTAGTATGACTAAAATGTGATTACGAACCAGAGTTATACCCATAAATAACTTATATGTACTATTCTCGTCACTCAGCCTGAAACATAGTATACCACATAAGTCCCTGGGGAAATCTGGCTCTATTGAAGTCAACAGGAGTTTTGCCATTAACTTCAATGGGGCCAGGATTTCACTCCTGGTTTTGGGGTGATTTTGGACTGACTCAGCCAATGGGTTTTGAAAGAATTGCAGAAGTGGCACTTGCAATTGTGATGGGAGGTCTTACCTTCACTGTAGTGTCATATTGCTTTCTGAGCAGCCACAGAAGGGAGCCATGTGGTTTCCAAATGTGAATGGAGAGAGTGGAGTGAAAGCTTTTGACTCAATAATTTTACTTAAATTTTTACTTCTTCATTCTAAGCTGAATTCAGTGAAGTTAGTTGGGCTGGAAGACTTTGGGTGAGGACAGAAAGAACCCATTCTGGCTATTTCAATGTTGTGAATCTTTGTCTTCAGTGAGAACTTAAAGTTCACAGGTGTTTCCTGAAATCTCCTTCAATTTAGCAGAGTAAGTGTTCTGTTATGGGATCTGTCTAGCATGCAACCTTCAGTGTTCAGATGGGTGAATTGGGTGACTGGAATAGGTGCTTACTTGTGCTGCTAACAATTTGACTGTTTCTAAAGGAACAGATGAACAGTTTTAATTACAGGGTTAAATACATGCCATATAATCTCTGACATATTTCCATTTTCATCTGCAAATTATGAAATAAGAACAAGTGAAAGACCTCTGAAAGTAAGAGGCAACTTTGATAATGCCATTTTGGTGCATTCCTGCACTCTGACACCTCAGCATGCTGGGTACAAGGAAATATTTGTATTTAAACCAGAAGCTTTTGCAACAGAAAATATCACCATCATCTATGTGGCTGTTTGTGCCACTGATAAAGCCTCCTTTCACTCTGATATATCTAATATAGCACAAACAGTGACACTGGTTCTTGCAATGGATTATCTCACTGGTAATATTGAGTACAGTGTTTCAAGGATAGTGTTGTTAGGATTCGGGTTAATAACAGCAGTTTGCCTTATTATAAGTGCAACTATATGTGCTTTAAAGAAACTGCAACAAATCTACTGTGACTTAAGATGAAACTTTGGATGATGGCTACTTATTTTTCTAGGATTTGTTTAGATGCTTTCAAGAAATGCTCAAAAACAATTGCACTAGTACAGAAAATGGATGTATAAATAGTTGGAAAGCCATAACGCAAAACTGTATGAAACTGCTGTGATTTAGTAGCAGTATCATATTGCATGTACACTACATGCCTGAATTAGATTAAAACTAATCTAGGACAGGTTAGATTAGAACTACATTATAGTTACTGTGTATATACGCCCTGAACTCATGCCACTTAAAGCTTTATGCCTATTGATTATATATTCTATATATACAGTATGATGAAAAAGCTGTAATTTAATTGAATGAGATAAGTCTTAAATCTATATGCAAAAGAAGATGTACAGTGAGGTTTCCTGCAGCTGCCTATGTGGTGCACATCTTTATAATTCAGCTCTCATGCATGTCAAGGCATTCAGAGGAAGCAGCCAGCTAACAGTTAGTTTAGAAGTACATCCATTTGGAGAATGTGTTGAGGCAGGAAAAAGCTTCATGCTGGTCCTCACCTGATTGCTGACAGCCAAGGACTGTGTGTTTAGTGGAGAATAAAGAGAACGAATGAAAGAAGTTTCCCAGGAATGCTGCAACCCAAGGAGCTTCTTCACTCAGAAAATGCAGCTGCAAATCTGTTTTCAGCCATTTGAAGAAAAACTCTCATAAATGTTTTTCCATAATTTAGGAACCATTGAACCAGAAAGTAAGAAATGATTCTGTTTCAACTCAAATGGTAACTTAAACCTAGTGAACACACCACCTCTTTTTGCCCGTTTCTACTACTAATCAAGGTTTAGAATGTAAATAATGAGCTGTGAACAGTGTCACTGCATAACTGTAACACCTGTGGTGGAGGGCTGAAACCGTTGTGTGTATGATTTAAAGGGACTGGCTCCATTAAACACCATGAGGAGAATTATTTTTAATAACTTTTGTTATTTTTAATCATGAAGGTCAAGTGCCTCCCACTTGATTTTGTACTATTGCTGTGAGCCACTCTGATTGTGTTGGGTAGGGAAGAGATGGGGGAAATACTAGAGACACAGGAAGATGAGATCCAGAGGAAAGAAGAGAAAGATAAAAGGGGACAGAACTGACATGAGGGAGGAGCTCAAAACAATTAAGGGGGAGGTGGGGTGAGAGAATGGAAGATGAAAAGTGGGGAGTGGAAGCAATAACTGGAAAATGAAAGCCACCCCATTTTATGTTTAAACTTGTTTTTTTTTCTGTATTTCTATCTTGTGGGCATGGTGTGTCTTCAGGTGATCAAGGTAGCAAGAATTTCTTGCTAAAGTCTAGTATACTTATGGTTGACCCTGCTATCTGCATGAACTTTGTCTCTTAAAATGGCTTTGTAAAAGCACTTTCAGTCTTTCCAAAGTTCATTTAGGTTATTGATAACAAATAGCTACATCTGCAATAACAGCAATATAAGAACTTTGCACATACAAAAGTCCACAAGTGAATTCTATGCAGAGCCATACTTCCTTCTTCCACTGTAATGGAAAATAGCATTCCCCGGGTTTTGTACAGTTGGCATTATGTGCTGTGAAATAAGATTACTTTCTACATAGCACTGGATGACATTCTTAAATTTAATAAGGTGCTGCTTTGATCTGTTTTAGGAGGGGGATGGCACTCGCATGGCTGGAATGCTACTTGGTGAACTGTATTACCATGGAGGAGAGGAAAGTAAGACTGTGGAAATTGGTAGGTAAGGCTGTGCAGCAGGTCAAAGGGGGCTACAAAGCAATCTCCCCATGACATTGCCACTTCTTCAGATAGGTCCATGGCTCAGGGTATGTCTACACTATGAGATTATTCCAATTTTACAGAAACTGATATTTGGAAACAGCTTGTATAAAGTCGAGTGCATGCGGCCACACTAAGCACATTAATTCGGCAGTGTGTATCCATGTACCAAGGCTAGCGCCGATTTTCGGAGCGTTGCACTGTGGGTAGCTATCCCATAGCTATCCCATAGTTCCTGCGGTCTCCTCCACCCATTGGAATTCTGGGTTCAGATCTCAATGCATGATGGGGCAAAAACTGTGTCGCGGGTGATTCTGGGTAAATGTCATCATTCATTCCTCCCTCCGTGAAAGCAATGGCAGATAATCATTTCGTGCCCTTTTCCCTGGATTGCCCTGGCAGACGCCATAGCACAGCAATCATGGAGCCCGTTCAGACTTTTTTCACTGTCACCGTATGTCTACTGGATGCTGCTGACAGATGCAGTACTGCAGTGCTACACAGCACCATTCACTTGCCTTCGCAAGTGAGCAGAGACGGTTACCAGTCATATTGCACTGTCTGCTGCTTTGCAAATTGGCAGTGATGGTTACCAGTCATATTGAACCATCTGCTGCTGTCATGGGTGCTCCTGGCTAGCCTCGGTGAAGTCAGCCGGGGGTGCCTGGGCAAAAATGGGAATGACTCCCCAGGTCATTCCCTTCTTTATTTTTTGTCTAAAGGTAGAGTCAGTCCTGCCTAGAATATGGGGCAAGCCTACTAAAGAACCAGAGAGGCAAACGGCCACTCTGGGTCAGAGCCCCAGACATCCCGCAGAAATGATGAGCTGCATGCCATTCTAGGGGGTGCCCCAGCAACAACCCCAACCGTTGCTTCCCTCCTCCCACAACCCTCCTGGGCTACCGTGGCAGTTATCCCCCCATTTGTGTGATGAAGTAATAAAGAATGCAGGAATAAGAAACTGACTTCATTGCATCTGCAATCAGAGATAAAAGGGGGGGAGGAGCCTCCAGCTGCTATGATATTCCAGGCCCCACTGAATCTCCATTAGACAAAGCTTAAAGAAGGGAATGACCAGGAGTCACTCCCATTTTTGCCCAGACGCCCCCGGCCAACCTCACCGAGGCCAGCCAAGAGCACTCACGGGATGATGATGACGGATACCAGTCATATTGCACCGTCTGCCATTGGGGAGGGGAAAGGAGGGGATGCTGCTGTTTAGTGCTGCAGCACCGCGTCTGCCAGCAGCATTCAGTAGACATACGGTGACATTGAAAAAAGGCAAGAAATGATTTTTTTCCCTTTTCTTTCGCAGGAGGGGGGGCTGATGATATATACCCTGAACCACCCGCGACAATGTTTTTGACCCTTTGGGAGCTCAGCCAAGAATGCAAATGATTTTCAGAGAGTGCAGGAACTGTGGGATAGCTATAGTCCTCAGTCCCCCTCCCTCCCTCTGTGAGCGTCCATTTGATTCTTTGGCTTTCCGTTACACTTGTCTCAGCTCCTTAAGTTTCACGCAGCACTGTGTTGAGTCCCTGTTGTGGCCTCTCTCTATTATAGCCTTGGAGATTTTTTCAAATGCTTTGGCATTTCATCTATTAGAACGGAGTTCAGATAGAACAGATTCATATGCCCATACAGAGATCAGCTTCAGTATCTCCCGTACGGTCCATGCTGGAGCTCTTTTTTGATTCTGGGACTGCATGGTCACCCGTGCTAATCAGTGCTCCATGCTGGGCAAACAGGAAATGAAATTCAAAAGTTCGCAGGGCTTTTCCTGTCTACCTGGCCAGTGCATCTGAGTTCAGATTGCTGTCCAAAGTGGTCACAATGGTGCACTGTGGGATAGCTCCCAGAGGTCAATACCGTTGAATTGTGGCCACACTAACCCTAATCCGAAATGGCAATACCGATTTCAGCGCTACTCCCCTCATCAGGGAGGATTACAGATACTGGTATTAAGAGCCCTTTACAGCAATATAAAGGGCTTCGTTGTGTGGATGGGTGCAGGGTTAATTCAGTTTAACGCTGCTAAATTTGATATAAACTCGTAGTGTAGACCAGGCCTCAGAAGCAGTTATGGTCTCTGTTACAAGACTGACCATCCCAGAACACCCCTTCAAGACCCAGCACTGCAGCTCTCTTCCTCATTTTCCCCACAGTGATCTTCAGCCTGATCCAGATCAGTCAATTTCTAGCTCAAGGCTAGTTTCTTGCCTCACATCAGGAACAGCCTGTCCACTCTCCTCCTATTCAGCCCTTTGCTGCTGGACTTCCCTCCTTAGTCACTGATCCAGCCCATGAGCTTCTGCCATTTCAGTAAAGATATCTGCATTACAATGTGTGTGATTTTTAACCTCTCCAGTGCCACCAGCCTCAATCATGGGGATTGGGGAGTGGTGGTCAATGAGGAGAAAGCAGGTGCATGGGAAGGGGATTATGATTTGGCTTATGGCTGTGGAATTTGATATATCAGAGAAATAAATGCTGAAGATCTCAAATTCTCCAGGTGCCAGTGCAGTCCCCTCCCCAACACTACCTCCATGCTGGGTGCCAGCTGGGTTCCAGGAGCCAATCCAATACTTTCTCTGCCTTGGGGTTTTGTATGGTGAAGGCATCCTGACTTTTGAGGGAAATCTCCTCCTCAGAGTCCTGGTCAGGGCTGGGTTCCTTGGTCTGGTGGCTGCCTTTGGTACTGTCTGCAAAATATCTGGTTTTGGTGGTGGTCTCCTTGGCAAAAATCCAGGTCCGCTCAGTGTAGATAGGTGAGGCAGGTGCTGGGAGCATTGCTGGAGGTCCTGGTGTTGTCTGTGGTTTTTCTGCAACACTGCCGGAGTTCCTTTCCTTGTTGCGGTATTGGAACTTGTTCCAGGAGTGACCCCACTATGTCATTTCCTTCAGTAAATCCTTGTATACGTGTGGCTAATGTTATGGCAGAACTGCGCTGTCTCATCTATGCAGATCTCAAGGCAATCCATGATCTCTGCATGGGTCCATGTGGGGAAATAGGAGGCATGGCTGCTATAATGCTGAGAAGGGTATGCAACTCTGAAACTGTGCACTCATATGAGGGGTGCACCTGGCTGTGTGTCAGCATTAAACAGGGAGTAACATCTGGTCAGCCTGACCCCAGAGCAGCAGAGGACACAGGTAAACCGATGGGTCAATACAGGTATGAAGCAATGCAGGATGAGATAGCACAGGGAGGGCTGCCAGAGACAGAAAAGTTAATCCAAAATACAGATGCGTCCCAACCAAAAATATATACACTTGGTGCTTTAAAAGGTCTCATTTGCCCCAACTGAGGAAAATTCTGAATGAAATTGCTTGGGAATAAAAATTAGGGACAGAAGTGAATGAAAATTGGGAGCTATTTAAGAAGAGTTTACTAGATGGCCAAAAAGCCCCAATTCTGCAATTACAACAGAGGACAACTTTGATTAAAAGGCTGAGCTGCTTGTGAGGGGAAGTGGAGGCAGCAGTTAGAAATTAATTAGCAATATGTAACAAAGGGCAGGGGAGGAAGTAGAGAGCAATCAGTATAAATTAGAAATCATGAAGTGTAGAAAATTGATAAGAGTTGGCTGAGGAATTGCAGGAGCCTGGAAGTGTGCTAATGTTGGAATTGCAATTCAAAAATGGCCAGTACAACAACCTGGATGTTATAGCCCCAGATGAGCTCACCCTTGTGGATGATCACCAGGCTGTATTAGATCCCAAACCTTGGGTCCCATGTGCTTTTAGGCTTACTGAGCTAGTCTCCCCAATAGCTCTTGTATGCCCTAGACAAATTAGAGGATTGGGCCAAAAGAAATCTGATGAGGTTCAACAAGGACAAGTGCAGAGTCCTGCACTTAGGATGGAAGAATCCCATGCACTGCTACAGACTAGGGACTCAAATGGCTGGCAGCAGTTCTGCAGAAAAGGACCTAGGGTTACAGTGGACAAGAAGCTGGATATAGTCAACATTGTGCCCTTGTGCCAAGAAGACTAATGGCATTTTGGGCTGTATAAGTAGGGCATTGCCAGCAGATTGAGGATGTGATCATTCCCCTCTATTAAACATTGGTGAGGTCTCATCTGGAGTACTGTGTCCAGTTTTGGGCCCCACACTACAAGAAGGATGTGGAAAAATTGGAAAGAGTCCAGTGGAGGGCAACAAAAATGATGAGGCGGAGAAGCACATGACTTATGAGGAGAGGCTGAGGGAACTGGGATTGTTTAGTCTGCAGAGAGAATGAGGAGGGATTTGATAGCTGCTTTCAACTACCTGAAAGGAGTTCCAGAGGATAGATCTAGACTGTTCTCAGTGGTAGCAGATGACAGAACAAGGAGTAATGGTCTCAGTTGCAGTGGGGAGGTTTAGGTTGGATATTAGGAAAAACTTTTTCACTAGGAGGTGTGCGAAGCACTGGAATGGGTTACCTAGGGAGGTGGTGGAATCTCCTTCCTTAGAGGTTTTTAAGGTCAGGCTTGACAAAGCCCTGGCTGGGATGATTTAGTTGGGAATTGGTCCTGCTTTGAACAGGAGGCTGGACTAGGTGACCTCCTGAGGTCCCTTCCAACCCTGAGATTCTATGATTCTATAGGCCAGATTCAAAGTGAAAATTTGTGAGGACAATCCTGCATAGTGAGTTTCGTGAGGACACATTTTTTGAAACTTTTGAACATTATCCCTCTGTCTATAGCCATGTCTGTGTTTACTATAGATATGTCATCCCTTTGTCTTCATCTCAACCTGTTATATTATACCTTGCATGCTTGAGTTTTGATTCAGTGATAAGGATAATAACCTGACTGTTTCCTTTTGTGTTCTTAATTAGAATTCCTTCATTTTAAGTCTTTTCAGCATTTGTGTATCATTCAGCATTTGTGTAGACGTTTACAGTAGAAGATTTCAAGTGTAGATGAAATATTCTGCTGTAAATAGGTATCTTAAGTGTGGATAGGCTACATATTGACCAGATAGATCACTATGAAGGGGAGATTTGAAAGCGGTGCAAGGAAGGGACGGCGAAAACAAGTGAGTGAAGCAGCAGCTAAGAGCTCAAAGCCAATAACTTCATTTCTCAAACCACTGGAAAACACACTTTATCCAACAAACAATGCTAAGATAATGAAAACTCTGCAACTGCAACAAGTGATATTTCAATGCTAATACCTGAACATGAGGACAGTAGTCAAGAAGGAGATGTGCCAACAGTAACAGATGCAGCAGAAGATCCTGTGTACAATCAAGAAACTCAACAGCAACAGGAAGATGTAGTTCTTACACAGCAAAAGCAATTCATGAGTACAACAGGTTTGACTGTGACTGGCAGTGGAATTATTGACAAGAGCAATGCTGCCCAAATGCAATCTTTTCTTCAAATTAGTTGTTTTGAAATTCCAAGTAACATTCCATGAGATGCTGATAATCATGCTTTCCCTGCTCATCTGCTGACAAAAACTCTTCCAAATGGTGAGATCTGCACATGAGACTGGTTATGCTGGAGTACAGAAAAACAATCTCTAATATGGCTGGGAAGTACATAAGTGTACAAGCAATTCTGCGTGAGCATAATTCAAACTGTATTTTCTCCAGCTATGGAAACCACACACTAAACCTTGTAGGTGTTGACTCTGCTGAATCATGCAAGGAGGCAATTACTTACTTTGGAACTGTTCAACAAATGTACAATCTCTTCAGTAGCAGTCCACAAAGGTGGGAAATTCTGAAGCAATATCTTCCTGTTTCACTGCATGGGATGCCCAAAACTAGATGGTCTGCACAGATTGATGATGTTGAACCAGTTGCGCAGCATTTGAATTCAATGAGAAAGGCTTGAAATGAGCTTGAATCTCTCAATCTCACTGCACAGGCTCAAACTGAACTTCAGTCTATTCAGAAGCACATGTCCAAATTTGAATGCATTCTGATATTATCTTTGTGGATGAAGCTACTTTCAATGATCCACCAAACTAATCTGATAGTTGAAGCACGCAATGCTACACTTGATGTTGAGAGGGATAACACTGAAAGTCTTATCAACGACATTCAACAGATTTATGCACAATGAGATACAATTCTGAGTCCAAATTAGTAGCACAGAATATTGGCATTTCATCTGAGTTCATCTGAGTTCTCCATCAATCGCAACTTACCTACTGAATCCGATGCCAAGCATTATAAGATCAATGTCTTCCTTGTCATTATTGACTCTATTCAATCAGGTCTTACACATCAATTTGAGTCACTGTGACTAATTTGTACCCTTTTTGGGTTTCTTTGGCAGTTCAACGGAGTAATGAAGATCTACTTTCTGCAGCTGAACAATTTCAGCAACAATACAACAAAAAAATCTCAAAAGATCTCAGTGACGAGGTCATCTTCCTCAAAAAGATATATTCTATGAACTTTAAATTGGATTTCAAGCCAAAGGAATTGCTTCAAGAAATACTCAAACTTGGACTCTGTGGGGTGTTTCCTAATATCACAATTGCATTGTGTATTTTGTCAGTTTGCCTGCATCATTGGCATCAGATGAACGCACTCTCAAAGTGTTGAAGCAGGTAAAGAGTTATCACCATTCAACTACAAAAACAATGAGGAGTCCGGTGGCATCATAAAGACTAACAGATTTATTTGGGCATAAGTTTTTGTGGATAAAAAACCCACTTCTTCACATGCAAGAAGTGGGCTTTTTACCCATGAAAGCTTATGCCCCAATAAATCTGCTAGTCTCTACAGCGACACTGGACTCTTTGTTGTTTTTGTGGATACAAACTAACATGGCTACCCTCTGATACGTTCAACTATGGGACAAGAGCCATGCTTAATATCAACTGTGACATTGCACAAAAGCTAGAAAAGCATTTGTTAAATAAGAAAAATTCAAATTGTCTCACTTAGTTTTTTGGTGTCTTATTTTGTTTTCATGTGTCGTTATTTTTTATTTTTATTGTGGCTGGGGGCCTCAAAAGTTGGAAGTGGCCCAGGCCTCTCTGGACCTCTGAGAGAGCCTAAGTACATAGCTGTTGTATTGATCAGAGTTTTCTCATAGAAATTCAGAATTGCCGTGTTTGCAAGTTGATTCAAGATACTGTAAAATGTAAATTCCTTATAAACTATTTACAATATATTCATGACAACATGACATCGGTCACTTCAGGATGCATCAATTGGATGAGGAAATAGTCCAGATTTATATTATTACAGTCTTTAGGAATTTCCCTAGTGTATTAATGTATAACCTGACACTATCAGATTGAAGGCAGTTATGCAATCTTGATTTACACCGCACATCCATATATACTGGTACTTGCCATAAAATGTACAAACTCTTCTGTGTAAATAAGCAATTGTATAAATAGCACTGCTGTGCCATCATTTTCATAACAAAAAATTGTGGGGAACGGGACAATGAGAGGGTTTAAGAGCTTGGCTCTTTTATTTCTAGTACCTGTGGTGAGAGGTTCTATGGTACAGCTGAAAAATGGTGGCTATGAGGATATTGTTATTGCAATTAACCCTGAGTTACCAGAAGATCCCAATATCATTAGAAACATACAGGTAAGAACATTTTTATATTTGTCAGTCAGTGATATTCAGACTTCCAGGTTATTTCTACCTCTAGATTAGCAGTAATCTTAAAAGACCAGTTCCAGTCCCCATTAATGTCAAGGATTGGGTTTTTTTTATTGTTTTTTATTTTCATGGGAACTAGATCAATTCTATGGCTACTAAATTTGTTCTTAGCTTGAATTTTTATTCAAGTGCTGCTGTTAATGAAATTACTGTACTCATCTCTAGAAGAAACATTATGGCTCAGAGTCAGGCTGATTCTATGTATCACTCCCTTCTTAATTACTTTTTTCCAAAACATGAGTACCTTAGACTAGAGCAGGAGTAGGCAACCTATGGTATGCATGCCAAAGGCAGCACACGCGCTCACTTTCAGTGGCACTCACACTGCCTGGGTCCTGGCCACCTGTCTGGGGGGGTGGGCTCTGCATTTTAATTTAATTTTAAACGAAGCTTCTTAAACATTTTAAAATCCTTCTTTACTTGACATAGAACAATAATTTAGTTATATATTATAGACTTATAGAAAGAGCCCTTCTAAAGACGTTAAAATGTGTGACTGGCACACGAAACCTTAAACTAGAGTGAATAAATGAAGATTCAGCACATCACTTCTGAAAGGTTGCCGACTCCAGGACTAGAGAATCTCCGGAACATGGATATTTAATTGCCAGTTACTGCATCTCCATTACAATGTTTGCCATTTGCTTTTATCCCTCCTTTCCCCCAGCCCTTGCAGATATTCACTGTGTTCTTAAAAACCCTTGATGTGTGTATATGTATGGGGGTGGGGGTGTATATATATATATTTCTGGTTTTAGTTATTTTTTTAAGTTCTCAGTGTCACAGTGTAGATCTTTGCTCCATGATCACATGATTTGGTCATTGAGCATTCACTTGCTGCAAAGAGAACAATAAACTGAGGCAGGCATAGCCATTAACTAGTGACCCCCAAACTACTCAGGAGCGGTGGGGAAGGATCAAGGAGGAGGGGAACAGGCAAATAGTGACAAAGTAGTGCCCACTGTAGAGGCAGGAAGAAACTAGAACCTAATAGAAGTGGAGCAGAGAAATGAGGACTCCCAGGGAGAAGAAAAAGGAAACCACAGGTTATTACTATTTATTATTCTATTTGATTTATCAAGCACCACAGATTAATGAAAAGGACTGGTCCAGGACTGAACCATCCTTCACCTCAAGCCTATGTAACTTTTTTGAGGAAATTTCATGTTTGAAAGGATCTCTCTCAGGTTTTATTTTCAGAGATAGGTTGTGATTTTTGTCATAAGCCCTCAGCAAGGGGTGGTGTATATTTCTACTCCCGTAGGAGCAATCCAGAGTCTTTCAGAGTTACAATTTGGTCTCTCCCTGCTCCATGAGGGAAATAATCTGTCCCAGTCCTTCCCTTGGCCAAGGTTGGTTTCTTTCTATGTCTTCACATACTGAGTGTTACTTTATGTATCCTCCTTTGCTGGCAAGGCTAAACTACTCATTGCCTCTACTGTTCAGTTTTTAATTCATAAAACTTTTCTTTTCTTTCCCTACCAGGACATGGTCAAAGAGGCTTCTACTTACTTGTTCAATGCTACAAAACAGATTTTTTTTCAAGGCTGTAAAAATTATAATTCCTCTGCACTGGCTGCCAAAACCTGAGTATTTAAGTGTAAAAACAGAGTCATATGATAAGGTAAGACTTAAAGCGCTCATTACAAATCAAAAGTATTTGTTGTGTTCATATGCTTAAGACATAGGGTCTTGTCTACAAGGTGGACACTATGGAGGTATGATTTCTAAAACACATTAACATGTTGCTCAGTAATTGAGCCTTGTAAACCCTGCTAGTGTGCACTAAATGTTTCCTAATGCACTTTAAGTAGTGCTGCACTTTAAAAATCAGCCCCACCCCCACAGTGTGTTACCCCACCATGTAGACAAGCCCTAAGTTTTTCAAATAACAAGGGAATATAAATTGCTATTTTTAGAATTTGTATTGCCCTCTAGTGCCCAGTCCTGCAGTCCTTACCCAGGGAAACAATCAATGGGAGTGTTCCGTGAGTAAAAGCTGCAGATGAGCCCATTCAACAGAATCACCTGCCACCTTCCATTTTCTGCTGCTCTTTAACCAAGGGCTATTTTATTTTTAGGCAGACGTTATCGTGGCTAATCCTTTCTTGAAATACGGAGACGATCCCTACACGCTGCAATATGGAGGATGTGGGGAAAAGGGACGATACATTCATTTCACTCCAGACTTCCTGTTAAATGACAATTTGTATAACATCTATGGATCACGAGGTAGCACCATCTATTAGACCTTAATTTTTTGCTTTTGTTGTTATAAATATGCAACGGGCAAGATGTTCCAAAGTGACTAGTAATTTGAGATGCCTCAGTTTTTGATTGCCCAACCTGCAACACTTTAAAAGAGCCTGTTTTTTTCACACAGTGTTGAACATGAGGCTCCCTGGATGAGTCTTAAGATGAACACTCAGAAATGAGGACACCAAAAATTACCAGTCTCTTAAAAATTCTGGTTACTAATTTTACAATAAAAGAAGGTTGTTTTTCTTCTTAAATCATTGTTTTGACTTGGAAATAATTTATATCCTAACATTACAGTGCAGTAAACTAATCTGAGAGTTGAGGTGGGTGAGCATGCAGGTAAAACCCGTCCCAGAGGATTCTAGAATAGACCAAACTCTCATGAGCGGATCATGCTCTGGGGACGTGAAGGTTTATATTGGAACTTCTGAAAGTCACATTTGCCCAACTACCCTTCTTGTAAGTGCACAGTCACAAGGAATGAACAATATTCCCATTTTGATTTCATCAGCATGTTTTTTGACTGCATGGGCTTGCCTATGTGAGGCCATTAATAAGCAAATTAAAAGCCTCAGCAGAGACTTCTCAGTTTTGTGCAGTGTAACCTGCTGTCATTAACAATGACTTTCTCCTATTAACCAATATACTGTCCAATTTATTTATCTCTGTTCCATACACAAGTTAGAATCAATCATTTATGTGTTTCTTTTAAAATGGAGCTAGGTCAAAACCAGTCCCTCAAATCTGAACCCTGGTAAAGGTGCAAGGTTATTTGGATTCAAATCCAAGACAAACCTGCATTAGCTTGGATCAAAAATGTAGAGGTTTGTTGACCTAAAATGGTGGAAATCTCGCCAGAACAGTCTTTCTCATCAGATTTCTGGCAGTTTGGGACAAAAATCTCCTTAGAGTAATTCATTGGATTCTAGTTAAGTCAAATATAAACCCAAATTCTAGCCAAGTGAAGCGTTGAACTCAAACCTTGAATTCTGGCTTAAACTTAATCTGATCTGAGCTCTGCTTCCTTGGCCCATCTTTAGTTGAAAGATTTAATTAGACAACATTATACACAGTCTCTATGTCAATGGCTTTATCAACACCTGCAAGAAAGGGGCAGATTGTCTTGGTGAGATCGTTTGGTTTTCTGCAAAAGTATTCTGGTTGTCTAACCTTTTACACTTTTTCCGCCTTCAACTATCTACGTAATCCTTAGTTTTACCATGAACTGAAGTTAAACTAACTTCTCTATGGTTTTCTAATATACACCTTTTCCTTTGTGTTATATAAGAGCCAAGAATTATGATTTTAAAAGACATGGGTAACATGAGAAACCTTGCTTGATACCTGGAACAGTCAGAAGCTATTGTATGGAAACAGATCTTTTCTTTAGGTCTGTTAATGTTCTGGGAGGGTTAATCTAAACATAGTGATCTATTTGAGTTTCAAGCCGGATCCCACAGTGAGTTCTGTGGGGGCACAAGGATTGGGCCTAAATTTGTTTAAATGTTCTATGGAAATATAAAGTAAACTTTAAAGTGTTGTATTTAGAATTCACATATGCTCCTGCTCTTCCACAGCTAAAGTTTTTGTCCATGAATGGGCCCATCTTCGTTGGGGAGTATTTGATGAATACAATAATGATGCACCTTTCTATGTGTCTGTAAACTCTGGAAATGCAAGTGTTGAAGCAACTAGGTATCAATGTTTTATATTTTGTCTTCAGCTGCTGAAATTTTAAATAGCTCAGTGATACTTGGCGCATACTTGATATCTGTGTTCAATCTGTACTTTGAGCCCTATGTGAAGAGTCTTGTTGTGTTGTTGTTCATAGGATTAAAAAAGAAGCTATAGGACAATGTTTAATTAACAATATTGCTGCCCAGAGATCAGTCTCATTGAATTATCACTATCATTTTGTAATGCATCACATTTTTACCACTAAATAAGTTTTTAATTTAGATGCAAATACAGATTTGAGTTCCCGTTCTCTACATTCTGATTTACACTGGCTTTGTCAAGTAGCAGTTAGCATCTAGTAAATAAGAATGTTTTCTCAAGTTCCTTGGGGGAGTGGGGGAGATCCTTAAAGTTCCAAAACATTCTTATCAGTTCATGTTTAGTGTTATTTAAATATTTAAAAGGGACATGGTCAAAGGATACACCCCATTATTAGCCTGTTTTAGCGCTATTACTATCTAATGATAATGTTCTCTAGATTCTGCGTATCTAAAGTTGTTGTTTTTTAATGTACAACTCTGTCAATGAGAATAAAAAACAGAGTGAGACTGGATATCTCAGAGGGTTTGAAATGGGATACAGAACTTTTCACCTCTCAGACACTGATCTGAACTGGAACCAGTTTGGTAGCGCCTAAAATTCATTACATCTGCCAGTCACTTGTTGACCAATGTGGAAGAATTGCTGTTTTCAGTCCAATTCCTAATGGACAAGTATCAACATCACCAAACTTCTGTACTGAAATTGGCACTCTAATTGGCAGTCACCACTGAAAGAGACTGTGACAAGGCTCCGTGCTCTGCCCTTTCAAACACTGCAAACCGTCTGGACACTTTCCAGGTTTATAACCATGAGTGTGTTATTTATTAGGTCCCCTCCACCAGTTTATCAGTACAGCCTTGGGCAGTAACATACCCATGTACATAAACTTCCCCATAGCCCACTCTCTGGGATGGCAGAGGGAAAGATCTCCTCATGGTGAGCCCCTGTATCTCCTGGCAGCCTCCTTTGTGCACTTCCTTCCTGCCTCTTAACTGCTCCCAGATGATGGGTTGATTGCTCTCATTAGCACATCAGCCCTGTGTCTAATTAAGCCATTGAGCACCCATCTCCCAGTTAAGTCCACTCCAGGGGGAATAGCTAGTACCTGGGTGATCAGAGTGTTGGATGAGCTCTAGCCCTAGAAGTCTGTCCCCAGAGACTGTGATTGAATGGGCATGGAGAAGCTAGTACCAGTTCACCTCAGGAGAGGGTCCTTCATGTCTGGATTGAGGCATATTGATGGAGTAGTGGAGGCACTTGCACTGTTATTCTTCACATAGATGGTGTTTGACACACAACCTATAAATAAATTTCTTGAGGATGCCTCTGGAAAAAAAAGACTACCAGTATATTATTATTGTGACCACTTGTAAATTAGATTGTAAAGACTTTGGAGCAGAGATGGTGTCTAACATGGGCAGTGGGTATCAAAGGCAGGGAAAGGCTAAGCTTATCCAAACTGCCTGTGTGGTCCCACCCACATTCCTCCCCCAGACCCCCTCCTGCTTCCGGACGTGCTCTGCTGTGGCTCTTCTTTCTCCTGTGGCAGGGACCTCAGGCCACTGGCGCCAGAACTAGGAGGGACCCGTGGGCCATAGCCCTCCCACTTTTTGAATGTGGACGGGCCTAGCTGGACCCCCCCCCACCCCTCCTCTTCCCCCCTTAAGACCCTCCACCTACCCAGGGTGAGGATGGGGGGTGGGGAGACTACGAGCAGCCCCCGTCCCGTGTCCCCACTGCCCGGCTGCCTGGAGCAGGAGAAGGATCCATGACTCCACATCAGCTCTGGCCAGGGTAAGCCTCAGAGTTGCAGCCTGGCCATGGTAAGAGCCACGGACCCTCCACCTGCCCACAGCTGCCCACCCAGCTCTTATAATGGCCAGAATGCGGCGCTGAAGCCCTGCACCCTGGCCAGAGCCAGGTTGGGGAGAGCTATGCGGGCAGCTGTGGGGAGCCTCAGCTTCTCCACCTGCCCTGGGTAGGGGGCTGGTGACATGGGCAGGGGACTGCTTCTGCCTCCACCTTGGGTGGGAGCCTCCGGACCTCCCACTCTTGGGAGGGCTCCAGCACCCTTGCACCAGCTGGGGCTAGTGGGGGCCGGCCTGCAGCCAGGGACTCTGGGCGACTGAAGCCGGTGCTTGCACTGCCCACCCACTGGGCGCTCCAGGGGGGTGGGGCATGCTGCCTGCCCATCGCTCTGGGGGCCGCACTCAGCTGCCTGTCTGCCCGCCTGCCTGTTGCTCTGGGGCTGGGGGCTGGGCTGTGCTGCTCACCTATGGGCACTCTGGGAATGGGGGGAGGCCTCTCAGCTCCAGCGGGGGAAGATGGGCAGGAGGGGCAGGGCCCCAGGCAGAAGGGATGGGGCAGCCAGGAGGCTAGCCTCCCCAAGTCCGTGATTCATCCACTGCCAATGGTTTCTAACTAATGCCAATCGTGTTTGGAGGCTTTGGATCTACTATGATTCAAATAATAAATAACAGATTATTATTCGTTGATTATATGTGGCTTGTTAGCTAAGCCTCTTCCTATCTCACCTTCCTTCAGATGTTCGGCTGATGTCACTGGTAAATATATACTCCAAAGCTGCACGGGAAAGAGCTGCATGACAAGAGAATGCAAATATGATCAACAAACAAAGCTATATGAAGCTGGATGTAAATTTATACCAGATAAAACACAAATTTCCCCAGCATCTATAATGTACATGCAAAGCCTCCCTTCTGTAAGTATTGTTGCTGCTTTTTGATCCAATTGGATATTTGGGGTATTGTAGGTTGTTTCCATTAGGAGCAACTGATATGGAGTAAAGTATTTCTTTGATGCAATCCTGTTTGTTTACAAAGCATATACACAAAGTCCTGTTACTCTAAAGATAGCAGGAATCAAACAACAGGAGGTATTTCTTTGTTCACAGTTCCAAGCCTCTTTCCATCCATCACTCTGCCTGAAAAACTTCCCCTCTGCTTTCCAAGCAACATTTCCAGTCCTCCCTCCCCATGTCCAACATTTGCTGAAGTATAGTGAGGTGGATCAACAGGCTTTCATTAACGTTGTCATTGCCAGGCCTATTTGGGGCATCACCCACCCACAAAGGATCTTATTTAGGGCACTGCTTTGCCCTAAAGCTCTCCTTTACTGAGAGAAAAAAATCTGCATTTCAGTGAGCAACCCAGTCCTATGCCAGACACAGAAGGAGAAGGTCTGGAGAGAGCGGTATCACCATGCTATCGCTGGGTCTAGCACACAATAGGCAGCCTGTGGTTCTGTCCTGGTCAAGTAGGTGATGGGTAAGACTGCTCAGTGCTCTGGTGGCCACCATGCTGTCATCAGGGGCGGCTCCAGGCCCCAGCACACCAAGCACGTGCTTGGGGCGGCATGCCGCAGGGGGTGCTCTGCCAGTCGCCGGTCCCACGGCTCCAGGGGACCTCCCGCAGGCATGCCTGCGGGAGGTCCACCAGAGCCGCGGGACTGGCGACCAGCAAAGTGCCCCTCGTGGCATGCTGCTGTGCTTGGGGCAGCGAAATGTCTAGAGCTGCCCCTGGCTGCCACCTATTGAAAAATTTTAAGAAAAGTCACTGCATTATCTTCAGGCCTCATCTTCATGAATCTGACCAGCACGAGGGCCAAGGCCAGGTCTATGTCCACCAGACCCATGGTGGAAGCCTGGCCATTGTGGGAGGCTGCAGTCAGGTCATGCCCTGTTGCACCAACCTTTGTTGCTGTTGCTATTGAGCAGCTAAGTCTCAAGTCAGTTGCTGTTGCTGAGTGGCCAGTTGCTGTAGGAGCCGCTGTTGCTGCTGGTGTTGCTGGGTGTTACACTCTACCATTGATTTCAGTAGTTGCTCCATGTCCATACTGCTGGGGAGTCTCTTCCTTACGTGTGTTGATTGTCTTCCCTTTTCCCTTTCCCCCGGTGCTATGTCTGTGCCTGCATCCTCCCCCAAGTTGTTCTGCATGGTTTGCTTCTGTAGTGCCCCCTTGTGGCCTCTTGGGGTATGATTCATCTAACTGCAGGTCTCTGCTGATATGTTGCTATGTCTACAAGGTCCAAAGTAGCATTGATTTTGCCCTCCAGCCAAAGCTCACGTGAGTCCTACCCACTGGTGAGCTGGAGACAATTTGCACCGGTTTGTGCAAACTGGTTGTTAAATTTTGAAGTGGTTTTAGAACCGTTTGTTAACTTGTTTCACTGAGAGGAGGGGGCACTGCGACTTTGATGGACTCCAGCTGGGAAGTGTGTAATTCCTTCTCCGGCCACCGGGGGCACTGCGCTGCAGGAGCCATGTGGTCCGCCGCCTGGCCCTGTTGCTGCTGCTGCTCCCCTGACTCCTGGCCCTGGGGCTCCCGTTGCTGCCTGGTGTGTCCCCGGCTGCTCTGCTGGGCCTGGGCTGCATCCTGCTGCTCATCTTCCCATGAGTACCCGCACCCACTGCCCACAGCCAGCCCCTGCCACGCCCCCTGTCCTGTCTCCAGCCAACCCCTACCACAACCCCCTGTCTGAAGCCAGCCAGCCCCACACCCCTGTCTCCAGCAGCCCTACACCCCCCATCTCCAACCAGCTCTGCATCCCCTGCCGTGCCTGCAGTCAGCACCCCCATCTCCAGCCAACCCCACACCCTCCTGTCTCCAGCCAGCTCCGCACCCCCTGCCCTGCCTGCAGCCAGCCCTGCACCTCCTGCCTCCAGCTAGCCCTGCCCCACACCCCTGTCTGCAGCCAGCCCCACATCCACTGGTGCCCTGCAGTTCCCAGGGCTTCAGTGAGGGGGGCGGACCCACATATGTGCACACACTAGGATGACCAGACAGCAAATGTGAAAAATCAAGATGTGGGGGTAATAGGAGCCTATATACGAAAAAGACACAAAAATCGGGACTGTCCCTATAAAATCAGGACATCTGGTCACCCTAGCACACCCTAGCACATCTGGGGACCCACACATGTGAAACAGAGCTCATTTCTTGTTCAGGCCCATCTTTTTAAATAAGAACTTTAGGTAGGGTTAACATGCATCCATATTTTCTCTGACATTTCATGCTTTTTAATTCTTAAATTGCTGTCCATTTAAAAATTCCTCCCGGGAAAATACAGACGTACGATAACCCTATTGGTACAAAAAATACATACTGTGGCACATCCCTTAAATCAGAACTTTTTATAGGGAAATGGTTGTTAAGATTTTGGCAGTTCATCACTGGTTCTACCCCTTCCACAGGACTCAGGAACAACAAAACAACAACAAAAATCACAACTCAAAACAGAGTTGTCTAATGAAACTTATGTGGGACCCAGCCTTTCTATTCAAGGCTTGTCTCCAAACAGTTCTTGCTTCTGCTGATCCCCCAGCATCTGGTTTTCTCTTCTAGCAGGAGCTTGTCAGGCCAGCAAGCTGGCTCAGACTCTGATCTGCAACCAGGCTTCTCTCTGGAGAAGGAGTTTTGCTCTTCTTCCTGGGCAGCCCTGAGTTTAGCTAAGTTTCCTTTAGCTCCTCTCTCCATGCCTGACATTTGCAGCTGGTATAGTGGGGTGGGGCCAACTGGGTCCATAGGTTTTCATTAACCCTTTCACTGCCAGTGTGGGTCCTATCTGTCCCATCACAGGTGTACAGAAATACCCTGACGTGGCTAATTTTGCTCCCGTTTGGGTCAGATAACAAAGTTACCCAGCTGGGGCATTTTCTGTTACAACATTGAGAAGGTTTATTCCATTGTGACAGTCTAATCCTGTGATGTGCTAAGGTTCCACTAAAATGTATGGATATTGAGTGTGCTCAGCAACTTGCAAGAGGCACTCCACACCTTACTTCTGGAGCTTTGAAAATATTCTATGGGCTAAATTCTGCCCAGCTGGGAGTAGCAAGGTGGGGGACAGACACAGTGAACTGTTCATCCTCTTTAAAAGTATTCCTGCCAGCCAACAAGATCAGAGGTTTTTATTTTGAAAACTTTTTTCCCCTGCTGCATGATTTTCTCCTGGCAGAGTGTTTTGTGTCCCAGGTGAGTTAGAGCCTTATGTATCAACACACTGATGATGACTGCATTGCCAGGGCATCCTTACAACACTGATTAAATACAGGTATGTCTACACTGCACTCAGAGGTATGATGGAAGTTCAGGTACGCACATTGGTGCTAGCTTTAATCTAGCTAGCGAAGCTAAAAATAGCAGCAAAGGCATGGTGCAATGGACACTGGTGCAGGCTAGCAATGTGGAGTATATATCCAGAGTTCTGGGTGGGTTTGTACAGCCCATGCTGCCACGTTTTTACTTGTATCCAAACTAGCTGGATTAAAGATAGCATGTGGATGCCCAGCTGAGCTCCAGTCATACCTCTGACTGCAGTGTGGACATACCTGTGTAACCCCTGAGACAGATTCTTTGGGAATACTCTTCTTTGATGACTTCGTCCAAGGTCTAGGACATAGAAGGATGTTATTCTCTATTTCCTTTAGAGCAGGCAAAGAATTTCTGTATTTGTGGTTGCTTTGGTATAGAACCCCACTCTGAACCTTAGAGTCCAAAAGATGGGGTACCAGCATGAATCCCCCTAAGCTTAATTACCAGCTTAGAACTTGTAGTGCTGCCACCAACCAGGACTTGGAGTGCCTGGTACACTCTGGTCCCCCCAAAACCTTCCCTGGGGATCCCCAAGACCCAAACCCCTTGAGTCTCACAAAAAAGGGAAATAAACCATTCCCCTCCCTCCTTTCTTCCTCCTAGATCCTCCCCTCCCTGGGTACACTAGGAGATCACTGTGATTCAAACTCCTTGCATCTTAAAACAGAGAGGAATGTTACTTCCCCCCTCCTCTTTTCCCCTCATCCAGAGGCAATACAGATTCAAACTCCGTGAAATCTAAAACTAAGACGGAATTCACCGTTTCCCCCTCCTCCTCTCTCTCCCTTCTCCCACCAATTTCCCTGGCGAGTACCGACGCCAGTTCTTGAGCCTTAACAAGGGGGAAATCACTCAGGTCGTTAAAAAAGCAAAAGCTTTTAATAAAAGAAATAAAAAGTAAAAATTATCTCTGTAAATCAAGATGTAATTTACAGGGTCTTTCAGCTTATGACACTAGAGAGAGTAATTTGCATACATACAAATTAAAAATCTTTCCAGCAAAATACACCTAAACCTTTCAACAAATACACTTTTCAAAATAAAGAAACAAATCAAAAGACTAAACCGCCTTTCTACTTTTGTACGTTACTAAATTTGGACAGAAACTTAAGAGCCTGTAGGTACTCGTGTGGTCACTCTCGGAACCCAGGACGAGACAACAGACAAAGAAAACACACACACAAAGACTTCCCTCCACCAAGATTTTTTTAAGTATCTTGTCTCCTGATTGATCTCTTGGTCAGGTGTTCAGTTACTGTTGTTTAACCCTTAAGGTAAAGAGCATTAAACCCTTACCTATCTGTTTATGACATTGTTCGTGGTTGAGCAATGGAAAAATAGATAGCTGTGATTTGCTACCACATGTGTTCACTTGCTTTTCAGTAATCATTCTTCTCTTCCAATTGGCTTTTTTAGGTGGTTGAGTTCTGTGATCAAAGTACTCATAATGAAAAGGCTACAAATATGCAGAACAAAATATGCAACTACAAAAGCACCTGGGAAGTAATTATGAACTCTTCTGACTTCAGTAACACCTCTCCAATAAATAGCATAAGTCCTCCATTTGAGACCTCCTTCTCGTTGCTGCAGACCAAAGACCGAGTAGTCTGTCTAGTACTTGATGTTTCTGGGAGCATGGATTGGGTAAGAACAAACATAAGTTTGTTTTTTTTTTAGCAGAACTGCTTAGAAACAGTCAGGCAGGTGTATGTATATTATAGTATTTTCTTTAGTCAATATTTCCGTAATCATCCTTTAGTCTTTAATTAAAAATTGAGGCCACTATTTCTCCCATTATACATTTTAGGGATTGCGAAAAGGAAACTCATCAAATTCCTAAAAATGATATGCCAGATTTGGTCTCTTTTTCTTTACAAAATATAACTTGTGCTCCTCTTTTTAGTTTCAGATCCAGATTGTCAGATTCACCCTACTTCCCCAAAACAGAAAATATATCATAGATGCAAGTTTCATGATATTTTTCATATGTGACTCTCTCAAATTATTTTAAAAATACATATATGTCACTAGGCATAGCAAATAAAAATGAAATGCTTTTTCTCATAATCATTCATCCTAATGAGTCAAGAATTTGGGTTGTCATAAAGTGATGCCAGATTAACCAGGGTGAGGCTTTTTTTAATTTAAATTTAGCACAATTCTCATCTTGCAGAGGCTGCTATAGGTGATATGAACCTTTAAAGAGACTCTCAATCTGTTTAGGGCCTCAATTTACCATTCTTAAAGTAAATCTGATATAACCTCCCTGAATAAGGTGTGTTCATATGTATAAATATCACATAGAAGTGAGAGTCATGTGATAAGTTTGCCACAGTTTTTGCAATTTATCCTGTATCTTTTCAAGTTTCACCTGCCTTCTGCCCATAAATCCATCTCCCCAGCTTTTATTCTTACATTCCAAACCCCTACTCAGTTTCCAAGAGCTATTTTTTTATATGAACCTCTGTTGTATTCTTTCCCTAATATATAGAATTTCCTCATCCCTAATTTATTTGTTTCAAACATTCAGTCCTGAGCTAGTGACAATGTCTGTTCTCAAATATGTTACAACTTTCAAGTTTGATATCTCACAGAACTTCAGGGCTAGAAATAGGACCTTCCCACCAGTGTATTTCTGGGAAGAGAAGATCCTCAGCCTCGCTGTGGGAGGTACAACATTCTTTTGTGTCCTGGAGAGGCCCCAGATATCTCACTTTAAAATGGTGGCATCTTTATGTCTGGAAAAAAAGTATGTAAGAATGCTTTTTTCTGTCATACCAAATATAGTCACTCAAAATTTCATCATGAAATAATAACATTAAAATCCCCTATATCACACTATCATGTACTCCATATATATTATTGTATAGTATAAATAAGTGTTCACTATAGTTTTATTTAAAATACAAATATTTTAGGTCTTCAGTTCAACAATCAACAGAGGCACAGCATGTAAATGCACCAACTTTTTCTCTCTAGTGATAATACTTCAAATTCTAGATAATAAGTGAAAATGAATGTAGTGTTCTCTGATGATTATCTATCCCCAACTCACCACCAAATGTTTTGATACAGCTAGCATTCCTGCTTCTGGAGAGATTTCAGATTGGAAAAGCTTATGTAGACTAATATTATGAGCATTTTACTGTCATTAGCATCAAATACAACCCAAAGCTATTGAGAGGCAAAGAAGTACTAGATTTCCAGAGATAAAAGATATAAATCAGCCCATCCCTTAATCTTAACATAGGAGAGGAAGAGAATCCTTAACTAGATCAAGAATAATGACAGCTAGTTTTATAGAGAAAGGAAAACTTCCAAGGGTCAACTTTCTCAGCTGGTTTTCAGAAATCTGTTCAAATATTTACATTTAAAATAAGCTCTTTGAAGATTTGGTAATTTCAATGAAAGTGCCAAGAACCTGTGAAATAGAGGGGCTATCCTAAAGCATAGGTAGGTTGAATACTGTTCTCTGAGGCTGCAGCCATTTTACCTAAACAAATTATGCGAAAGAGAAAACCTTATTTGTGAGGAATATCAGCACATTATTAGAAAGCTGTTTGGCTGACGCAGTTATATGTCTCCTGGATGTTTCAATATGCAGATACCCTTCAATGATAGCAGAACATAGTACACATCTCCACTGGTCTGGAAAGAATATGCCTGGGGATGATATGTAAGGTAGTTTGGGGTACCCAGATATTGGGTATTTGTCTAATTTTCTATATTTTCCTCTCAAATCTCTCATCTACTGTATGACAGGTACATTCCCATTTATCAGTACAAACTGAACAACATTAGTTATTGCTGTATTCTTGAAAAGCCTTGATAGTTCTAAGTATGTCCCTTTCTTCACCTGCAGAATAACCGCATTAATCGTCTCTACCAAGCTGCAGAGATATTCCTGCTACAGATTATCGAAATGGGTTCCTGGGTTGGAATTGTCACATTCCATTCTACAGCACAAATTGCATGTAGTCTACGACAAATAGTCAGTGAGAATGTACGCCGAGATCTTATCAGATACCTGCCTACAACAGCTAGTGGAGGAACTAAAATCTGCTATGGAGTAAACCAAGGATTTGAGGTGAAGGAGAACTTGAGGGGAATGTGTCCTGGAATGCAGTGATAATGAAATGGAACTAGAAGGAGAACAGTGAGTAGGAGTAGGGAGGTGATATCACCTCTATGTACACCAGTACTGAGACCATTACTAGAATACTGCCTCTGGTTCTGGTGTCCACATTTCAGAGAGGATGTTGGGGAAACTGGAAGGGTTTCAGAATAGAGCTACAAGAACAATTAAAGGTTTGGAAAATGTGTTTTATAGTGAGAGGTTTACGAAGCTTGATCAAGTTAGGCCCTGAAACTGCTCCTATTGAACTAAGTAATTAACAAGGCCCTGCTATGTTTATACTAGCAAAAAAATTAAGATTGCTTTGAGAAAAATGTTACAAAAATGCTTTGCTGGAATCTCAAGGCACTGTGCAGAAGATCAAAATCATATAACTTCTCATTTAGAAAATCCAAATTTTGTTTACTTTAACATTGGTTTAAGCATGGTTTTATTCTGAAAAGGGGTTATGTAAAATGGCACCTTCATGCTCCACGACTTCTCAAGTTACTTTCCAGAACAGAACTGCATTAAAGATAATTTTCCATAGTTTCAATGGGCATCAACAGGCTTCCACATGCCTTGTGCATATGCTGTCATTGGCAGCAGCAGGACCTGGACTGGGGGCCGGCAGACACACATTACTACTACTTGGAATGCTGTAAGGAGTGTGCTAGACACCTCTCCCCTGAATCATCCTGCCCTGTACAGGCAGTGTAATTCAGACACCTTCAGTTCAGCCATTGTCACATGACATAGCACCTACACCAGTACAATTCACACTTAAAAGGAAAAGATTTTGCCTTACACTTGCACTTTAAGAATTTCTCTTGATGTAGACACTGCCTTTGTGAGAGCAGGTAACATTTACAATAAAGTCCTATTGCTAATACCTGAAATCTTCTTCCCAATTCAGGTGATTAAACAAAAATACTCTAATCTCGATGGTTCTGAAATTGTACTGCTGACAGATGGAGAGGATACAACTATGAGCAGTTGCCTTACGGATGTGAAAAACAGTGGATCAATCATTCACACCATTACCTTGGGGCCAAGTGCTGCTCTACAACTAGAACAATTTTCAGACATGACAGGTAAGTAAGTTTCTAAACTAATCCTGCTTTTGGCATGCACACCTTAAGAATTAAATGTAAAACTGGAGGGGTTTACAGCTTGTAATATGAAAAGAAAATAAGGTCAACTAATTCCAGTTGTATTTACAGAATGTTTATTTTCAGCTGAATAAACACAACAATATTGGGAGCAATTGTTTATCTTTATCTGTTCTTCCTGTAAAAAAAACCTGTATCCTGATAACACCCTGCTTAATAGTGAGGTTTGATAATTATATTATTGGTGGATGTTCCTCTAAGCAAAAAAATAAGCTCAGTGATTAAATGATTAACATTTTATTTCTGATGTTTACATAGCAGTGATATGCAAACCTATTAGCGTCCTAAATACTTAAATAATGGCCAACTCACAAACAGTCACAGCTGGAGGGCTCCAGCTGAGGAGTCAGCAACCACAGTCTCTATATTTGCAACTAGGAGGCTCAGTCAGCTCTGCTTTGGGTTGGAGCTGCACCCAACTTCAGCCATTTTAAGGAAAGCCAGATGGGTGCTAGGTGATGCTGCAGTACAGGGCACCTACCATGGGAATTCCATGTACTGATTTACAATGTAGCTTTACTCTGAATAGTGACTGAGGCCAGGTCTACACTGCGACTTTAAATCGGTTTAATGGCCGATATACCAATTTAACGCTGTATCCGTTCACACAACGTCGTCATTAATATCGAGTTAAACGGCTCCTTAAATCGATTTCGGAACTCCTCCCAAACGAGAGAGATAGCGTAAATCGATAGTGATAAACTCGGATTAGGGGTTCGGTGTGGACGGAAATCGACGTTATTGGCCTCCGGGCGCATCCCAGAGTGCAGCACTGACCGCTCTGACAGCAATCTGAACTCGGATGCAGCGGGCAGGTAAACAGGAAAAGCCCCGCGAAACTTTTGGAATACATTTTCCTGCTGCCCCAGCGTGGAGCTCATGATCAGCACGGCTGGCGACTGCAGTCTGAATCGAAAAGATGTCTCCAGCATAGACCGTACGGAAGATACAGTGTCTGATCGCGTATGGGAGACAAATCTCGTTTGTATCAGCTCCGTTACAGAACACAAATGCCAAAGCGTCTTGATTTTAAAAAAACTCCGGATACACAGCGCTGCGTGACAAGCGTTAACGGGAAGCAGAGACTCATATAGTCTCATTATATGAGGAGGACAATGTATCTCTGCCAGCTAAATCCCACAGTCAACAGCAGTCTCTGAAAGTATTTTGCATTCTTGCGCTTGAGCTCCAAATGTCTGTAGGTTCAAACACAGTGTTGGGGTGTTTCTGAACAGTGTCTCCTCAGTATTCCCCCCCACCCACCACGTGAAAAAAAAAGGGAGATTGCCTGTGCTTATGGCGTTTGCTCCAATGGCACTCGCGTAAAAGGCGCCAAAGGGTTGTCTGCTGCCTTCACAAAGGGAGGAGTGAGCTCGTGCCCAGGGACTCATCTGGGCAATGTTTCCGCCCATCCAGGCACTGTGGCTCTCAACACGAAGTGGGAAACTATGGATAGCTGAGGAAACAAGTTACCCACAGTGCACGCTCCTGAATCCGATGGTAGCCTTTGTATCATGGATCTATATGATCTCTCTATGATTCGGTGATCCCACTGTGGACGCGCTAAACCGATTTTATTAGATCTGTTTTGTAATATCGGTTTAAGCTAATTCGAAATAATCGTGCAGTGTAGACGTACCCTATGTATAAATTGCATCTTTTTAGTCAATAGAGATGCTCCTTTTGTGTATTCAGAGTCACATCTGCTTGCTTTAGGAACTTAAATAAGATTGTACTGCTTTTTATTCTTGTTAGCATTATACAGCCAACATGGCTGTGAGAGAACAACCTGAATTCAGTTCTAGTTTGTGTACTGTAACAGAATAGTTCACTAAGTTCTGATCACAGACTCTTTAGTGGTAAGTGATTGATGTGTGAGCCAGAAAGAACCCAGCTGATCTTTCAGAGCCCAGTCTCAGCAGGCAGGACTCACTGTTCGACATAAATGGCCAGATTTCCAAAGACACTGAGCACCAGAAGTTCCCATTGGCATTATGGGGGCTCAGAACATACTAAAGAGGCCCAAGTGTTATATTTGTAAACTAAGCAGATTTGATCTGAGTCACCGAGAAGCAATAATCTTGGAATTCTACCATGTCATTTTTACAGAGGTGTTTTTCAGAGTGGAATTGCACTTTACAGGTCCATGGCTCAGAGTCCAGACTTACCAAGAACAGCCAATGAGTGAACACTGTACTTGATGAAGTGCTACAGGTGACAATTCTTAGTCAGACCAAGTTAGGTGGAGTTAAAATGTGAACAGATTGGATCATTTCCCAGGTCAGACTTGCTTTCTGCAGGAACTCTCTGTGTGTTTGTATTAATTGATTCCCCATCACCCAGGGAGTCCTCCCTGCACTGCCCCATGAATAAAGGATAATAAAGAAACAAAATTTAATTGATCAGATTAACACTGTGCACTATAGCAACAGCCAAATTAGCATAAAGCACATAACAAAAACCTAGTATTTTATAGTAAATGACTGTTCTGATTATTTTAACAATCACATTTCAGGAGGCTTAAAGTTGCATGCCACAGATACAGTTGATTCTAATGCCCTAATTGATGCATTCAGTGGAATTTCATCAGGAAGTGGAAATATTTCTGAACAATCTATTCAGGTCTGAGTTTCAAATTTTGTTTGTTTTTCACATTATTAATCAGTTACTTGTCAATTAAGAGTAATTTTAATAGTGTGTAACCTTAACTATTGCACTGTCAGTGACTGATCTTAAAATATAAACTGATATTTGGAAACGGCAGTGGGAATCTTTTTTCTGTGGGTGTGCTCTGTTATTAACAATAAAATGAAACAGTGAAACAAAGAAAACTAAAATTTCTCACAATTAGCTAATTCAAAAGGACTTATATAGCTAGAGGTAGGCAGAAATACCATAGTATGTGTGGTCATTCATGTGTAGAATGCTGTAAATAAGTGATCTTGTCTTCCAGAGAATAGTTACTATACTAACATTATCAATAATGAGGAACCTATCTCAGCTGGATCTCTTCTCCACAATAGATAACTTTTTCATTCCCAGCTTTCCTGATACTTCTCATGATCTATTTCAACTCAGTGATGATTTCTTCAAAGTAACGGAGGCTAGTAGTACTGAATTATCCCCTCTGCCTATTTCTACAACAGCTCTTGGGTTGTGCTTTCTATAACTTAACAACTCATCCCTCACTCTGTTAAATCTCTGCTATGGACCCACATTTGCACTTTATCTGAATCATGCATAGCAACTAATATAGGTTTGGTCATGGACTCCTTAGCTTCCCTGCAATTGTATACTGGTCTTGACAAGAACTTAAGAATTTTGTGAGATCCCTTTGTAACTCTTTGCAGCCAGCTTTTTAACTTTCACAGTTCACTATTTTGTATCATCTGCAAACTTTGCCACCTCTCTGTTTTGCCCCTTTTTCCAGATCACTTATGAATAAGTTGAATAGCACTACTCTAGTACAGATCCCTGGGGAACCCTGCTTATTTATCTCTCTCCATTCTGAAAACTGACTATTTATTCCTACCCTTTGTTTCCTGTCTTTTAACCAATTTCTGATCCAGGAGAGGACCTCCCCTCTTATCCCATCACTGCTTACTTTGCTTAAGACCTTTGGTGAGGGACTATGTCTAAGGCTTTCTGAAAGTCCTCATACAGTATGGGCACTGAATCACTCTTGTCCTCATTTGTTGGCCCCCCTCAAAGAATACTAATACAGTAGATTGGTGAGACATGATTCCCCTTTACAGAAGCCATATTGACTCTTGCCCAACATATCACATTCATCTATTAGTCCGATAATTCTGATCTTTACTAGTTTCAACCAATTTGCCTGGTACTGGAGTTAGGCTTACTGCCCTGTAATTGCCAGGATCGCCTCTGCAGCTTTTTATAAAAATCAGCATTGCAATAGCTATCCACCAGTCATATGGTACAGAGGCTGATTTAAGCAATAGGTTACATACCACAGTTAGTAGTTCTGCAATATTTAAGTTCCTTAAGAACTCTTGGGTGAATACCATCAGGTCCTGGTGCCTTATTACTGTTCAAGTTATCTATTTGTTCCAAAAACTCCTACACTGGCACCTCAGTCTAGGATAGTTCCTCAAATTTGTCACCTAAAAAGAATGGCTCAGGTGTGGGAACCTCCCTCACATCCTTTGCAGTGAAGATTGATGCAAATAATTCATTTATCTTCTCCACAAAGGTCTTGTTTTCCTTGAATGCTCCTTTAGCACTTTGGTCGTCCAATGGCCTCAATGATTGTTTGGCAGGCTTCCCGCCTCTGATGTACTCAAACAAAACAGGAAGAGGACCAAAACAGTGCTATCATGACTAAACAGCAGAGGAAACAGATGTGGTTAGAAAGAAAAAGACATGTTTTTAAAATTGGAAGCCAAATCCTACTGAGGAAAATAGAACAGAACAAACTTTTGTAAATCAAGTACAGAAGTATAATTAGGAAGGCCAAAAAAGAATGTGAAGAGCAGCTAGCAAGAGAGACAAAAACTAAAAGCATTTTTTTTTATTTGAGGTATACACATCTTTTGAGCCTCTATCTTAGTGTTTTTTTAAAAGTTTTCTTGCAATTTGAAGGCATTTCACTCTTCTGACTGTTCCTTTTAATTTCCATTTAACCTCCTCATTTTTGTTTAGTTCCCTTTTTTGAAGTTAAATGCTGCTGTGGTGGGTATCTTTGGTATTTTTCCCCCTACAAGAATGTTAAATTTAATTATAGTATTGGAGCTTTTGCCAGGGGGTTCAGCTATAATCACCTCTTGGACCAGATCCTGTGAACCACTTAGGTCTAATTAAGGACATGCATCTCCGTTTGTGGGTTCCTGGACTAGCTGATACAAAAAGAAATCATTAATGATATCTAGAAATTTTATATATGCATCCCATCCTGAGGTGACACATTCATAGTCAATATGGAGATAGCTGAAATCCCCCATTATTCTTAGCTTTCCAGTTTTTATAGCTCCACTATCACATCTATTCAGGAGAAAGAAAACAAAATGTTTCTTTATTTTCTGGACTATTAATAGCTGCTATTAAAAGACAATTGATCTCACTTTCTAAGCACTTATACCAGTCTCATCACTAGAGTACCATCTGAATACCTGACTCTCAAATGTCCATCCAGATGCTCTTTGAAATAATGTTTCAGTATCTAGCTTTCCATTTTCATTCTAAACCGAAAGTTATTTTATTAAAAGGTACTTTTCTAATCGTAGTTTTTCTAAGCCATAAAATGGAAATGAGCAAATCTACTTGCAGCCTGGTAGTCCAATGGGCCACTATAAAACTCATATTGGTAGCTTATCTGTAAATTCTGGTGGCTCACATGTGCAAAACCATTCTTGGTAAAGGAAATCTTGTTTCTCTTCTTGCTGTGTTTTATTATTTCTGTCTGTGTCTCTCATTGCTTTTCTGTTGTCCCTACCCATGGTTATATCACTCTCTCATTGTGCGGTCTTTCTGGAAGCAGGCTGACAGCTGGAGAGGAAATGTAGCACTAATCTCCTGCAAAGACTTGGTGGATAGATCACATATAGCAGTGGAAGGAGACCTTTGGTTACTATATTTTCACATTCGTAAGCAATTCTACTCTGCAAATGGGCATTACAGAAAATTTGCTCAGGGGTTCATCATTCCATTCCCTTCAATGGCTAGTCCACGTGGTCCTCGCCCTCCGGCTAGTTCCCCATGTGTGGAGGCACAGTGGCAGGAGGCTTCTGTCTCCTTTGCACAACCCTGAGCTCTGCACAGAACAGCAGAAACCTGCTTATCATGGTGTAAACAGGCCTGTTACAGCATTAGTGCTCCTCTATCCTCTCTTCCAGTAGTGGGCCAGTAATTCACCAGCCAGTCAAGGTGCCCTCTGAACAGGCAAAATATTGATTTGTTCTCCCCTTTAAGAGGAAAATGAACCAATCTGAAATTACTGGTATTTTAAGTGTTTATCTCCTAACTAGCCATAAAACATATTTTATTTGTCTAATAGCTTGAAAGTACAGCTCGGAGTGTCACAGTCAAGCAGTGGATGAATGGTACAGTGACTGTAGATAGCACTGTGGGAAAAGACACCTTCTTTGTAGTTACATGGGATGGAATCACATCTCCACCAGACATTTTACTGCGGGACCCGAAAGGAAAAGAATATAGAACATTAAACTTCACAGTTAGTAATCTAAACCTCCGAACAGCTCGACTGAGTATAGCAGGCACTGCAGAGGTAAAGACTAAAGTTTGTTTTATTATCCAAACGTTAACATTTTCATAGACTAAAATGCACCTTCTCTTTTTAGAAGTGGTAAAAACATATTCCTAATGAACCAATTTTATCCTTGGTGTAACTCCACTGACTTGCAATGGAAGTTGGTTGTCTAACTGTCATTTGTGCTGTTCCTAATTTTTTATTGTGCTCTACACACATCTCAAGTATACAAGACTGCCAGACAAAACACTGAATTGAGGGGAAGTTAAGGTTGAGAGTACATATCTATAATATACAGGTTCCAGTCCTTCCAAGAATGTGATAATTCTCAAACATCCACCACTAAAACTGAGCAAACTCAGATATAAGGTTAAATTTAAAAGAAACCAAACATTTGAGAGCATGAAGAATCATAAGTAAGATACCCAAATTACCTCAGCTCTGGTCCTCTAGCAATACCCTAACTGCCCTTTGTGCCTTGGAAAATCTCCCCTGAACTAAGATGATAATTAGCCAAGGGAAACACGAAGCTGCCCTTAGACTAATGAAGTCTTATATTATATTTTTATATTCCATATATTTGATTTGCAGGTGGGAGATTGGTTATATTGGATTCAAAATAACCATACAGCCCCTCAAGTCATATCAATGATAGTAACCTCTCGAGCAGCATCTTTGGCTGTGCCTCCAGTGACTGTGAAAGCCCACATGAATAAGGATACAAACAACTTCCCTAATCCAATGGTGATTTATGCAGAAGTTAGTCAAGGATTTTTGCCTGTTCTTGGTGCAACCGTGATGGCCACTGTTGAACAAGAGACTGGATCTGCAGTGGAGCTCAAACTCCTTGATGATGGTTCCGGTAATCTGATAATTACTTTCCTTACATTTTTGTCTACCCATTTTGTAATATGTATTCTAGAATGTCTCTGCACTCTGCTTCCAAACTTATCACTAAGGGTTCAGTCACGCCTATGCCATAAGCACAGAACAAGGGGCAGCAAATGGAGGGAGATGGTAACTCTGGTCTCCTCCACTGCTTCAGGATGAGAGTAAACTGCACTGGGTCTAAACTGGTGCAGCATGTGTGCTCTGGCATGGTGGTGCACTTACACTGTTGGGTGTGTTAGGAAGGAGGAGACAGAGAAACTGCGCCCAAGAAGAAGGGAGTGTTGTGTTGTGCAAAGCCTTCTCCGTCTCCTTGCTGTTACCCATGATGCCAATAGCCAGAACAGGGACAGAAGGGCGTCTATTGCTTTGTGGATCTGATTCAACCATATTCACTGTTGGAACTTATGTATATTTTACATGATGGTCTGCCCTGCAGAGGGGATGCAGGTGGCAGTATAGCTATGTTAAAAATATCTTCTTCAAAAGTATGAATTACATAGATTATTATTCTCCTTTTCCAATCTATTGTGCCTGAAGAGGTGATGTGATTCAAATGCACAGTTCTATTGTTCTCCAACTTCTCCATTATCTGAACCACGCAAACTGTAGACTCTCTCCTCCCCACATTCCAGCATTGCTTCAATCTCAAAGTATTTTAGTCTGCAGACCACCAAGAAGGGTTCCACAGATCAGACCACTATGGAGAACTACTAAGAAATAGTTGAGAACTACTGGCCTATTGGTTACTATTGGAAACAACAGTAAATACACAGTAATGTGTTTTAATTCTACATTGTTATCTCCAGTTAAATATGTAATGAGCTCATGTCAAAATGGGACTGATCCTGTTTTCACCTAAGTCCGTATCAAAGCTCTTATTGATTTCAACAGAAGAAGCAGTAGGCCCTATGTGTTTATGAACTGAACAGCAAAAAATGCCCTTGCTTAACAAAAGTACCTTGTTTGGATGGTTAATTATCACTATTTGTATGTCCAGGTGCTGATATTACCAAGAATGATGGAATCTATTCAAAGTACTTTACATCTTTCAAGGGAAATGGTAGATACAACTTAAAAGTGCATATCCAGGGGAGAAATCAGACTGTCAGACTTGGCCGCAGGCAGAGCCAAGCCTTGTATGTTCCAGGCTACATAGAAAATGGTAAGGAACATTAACGAAGTAGAAAATTCTCTCTCTCTCTCTCTCTCTCACTCTGTAAGTAAAAATATGGGTGAATGGGAGATCATTTAGCTTCACAAAAATGCTTTTTAAACTTAACATTTGTTACATGTACCTTTTCCGCTATTGTTTATCTTTTAGAAAACAGTAGCTGAAACCACAGTATGTTTGCTATATATGAGCACTGGGTATAGCACCTCATTTTATATATGTATATATATAATTCAGTGCTCTTTGGAACATATAGGAGTTGCCAAAAATCCTGGAACTGAAAATCATATTAAAAAAATACCTGAAGTTAGAAATTTTAAATTTGTATGTTTCACTGAGACTTAAAAATAAGGTTTCAGGGAATCAGTTTCAAAGTTATGAAATTTTAAAGTTATTCATTGAATGCCTCCACATGAGAATTTTTCTGTTCTTCTGTTTGGTTTTCTGGACATATTTTTCAGGACTCTTTTCATTAGGCCTGTGTGAGTAAAAGATTCTCAGTTCCAGAAACCACAAGTATGGATATTGCTATTAAGATCTTGCTGCTTAAGCCTTCTCAATCAATGGAGCTGCAGTTAATGATATTTTTACAATGAGTCTGTTACAAGTGTGTTGTGACTTAGTATATTTTTTCCTCTTTCCCTTATTTTTGCATTTCTCTTTTGATCTAAAAGCCCCAGAGAAATCAAGTGCAATGAAAATAGTTAATTCATCATTAAAATATAGTTTTATTCTGAAAAGTGACTTTATAAAAATAGTATTGTCAAATTCTACACTTGTTTTCTCACACACTCCAGAACAAATGTGCTCTAGTTACAGGTTAGCAACACGACTGTTCTAACTCCCACCTCTGCAGACTCAGCCGAGGAGCTGAAAATCAATTGTGTTCTTTCTGGCTTGTGCACTGTCACCAGGGTCTGCAGGCCAAATGGCTTACTCAGTATATCTGTGCAACCCTCTGGCCTTCAGTGGGATTGCACAAATGTAACTGGGGGCGTAATTTGAAGGCACCATTTACAGAGTTTGCTCTGCAAGTAGAACTTGACTGTGAATGGCTAGCCAACTACAAAAGCAGTTTCTCCTCCCTTGGTGTTCACATCTCAACTACCAGAAGAGGGCCTCATCCTCCCTGACTGAACTAACCTCATTATCTCTAGACTGATTCTTGCCTGCAGATTTAAACCTGCCTCTGGAAATTTCCACTACATTCATCTGACAAAGTGGGTATTCACCCATGAAAGCTCATGCTCCAATACATCTGTTAGTCTATAAGGTGCCACAGGACTCTTTGTTGCTTGGTTAACAATGGTTTGTATGGGGGGGAAAAAATAGTAACTTACTTTTTGCCATTTAAGCCAGCAGATCTGACTCTGGGTAGGCAGCTCTACTGAGTAAGAACCATACTCCAAGCTTGAAATATTAGGCACCCAAAAACATCAGGAGGTTCAAACAGTTAAGATTTGTCCCTCAGTGTTCACTTGGCTATATCGCACAATGTAGTATTTCCTATTCCTGTTTGCCTTGTTAAATATACACCTTAAAGTTATTTTACCAGTACTCTCCCCCAAAAGAAGGCCCATCCAGTAAATTATGCATTATGACAGTAAATATATATATTATTACTCCTGGGGGAATTCTGCACCAAAAAAAATAAAAATTCTGCATACAATATTTTAAAATTCTGCAAAATTCCGCATATATTATTTGTTAAAATAACACAGTATAATCACACCAGTTTCAATTATTTTTGGTCATTTATTTCAAAATACCTGTCAGCAAGCATGTCTGTAAGAATACAGAGAACAAAAAAGATTCAAGAAATATTTTTTGACAAGTAGATTCTTTACTAGGCATATTAATACAGAACTCTGAGTAAAAATTCATGTAAACTACAATAAAGAACTGTTTTTCCTGCAGCCCTCAGAAGCAATGCAAAGGCTTGGGGGAGTCAGGGGTAACGGAGGAGCTGAGGGACAGGGAAGTAAATTGCTGGGAAGGAGCCTGGGTGTGAACCTGGAGGGTTGTTGGATATGGGTGGGGAAAGTATGGAACAAGGTTTTTTTGTGGGGGTGAGGAGGGATTGTTAGGGAGCTTTCCCCATGCAGACCCTGGCTGAGCCCTAACCTCTCCCATTCAGTCAGGCACATCTGCCCCGTTATCATGTGTCCCTCCACCCCCCATGTGTCCCTCCACCCCCACTCAGAGACCCACTCCTTCCCATCCCCATGTGGCCCTGCATTCCCTCCCCCTGTCCCTATGTAGCTCTGTACCCCCACGCTTCTCCCATGTGTGTCTGTGTCCCCACCCAGCCACTCCCCTGTCCTCATGTCCCTGTACTCCTCCTCCTGTCCCCATGTGTCTTTGTACCCCCACCCAGACACTCCCCTGTCCCTATGTAGCTCTGCACCCCCTCCTCCATCACCATGTGGCCCTCCCTCCTGTGGCCCAGTGCCTCCACTCCCATTCAGCCCCTGCCCCAGTCTGTCCTCCCCGACTAGCCTCTGTCTGACCTGGCTTGACAGGCGCTTAAAAGAAGCCAGGCTTTCTCTTCTTTAGCTGGCTGTGAGCTGCTGCTTTGTTCTATCGCCACTGCGCCCTCTGGTAGTCAAGAGGCAGAACTGCAGCAACATTTCAGCAGAAGGTTTTTCTGCGCAAAAAAATAAAAATCTGTGGGGCTCATTAATTATGCATGCATGCAGTCATGCAGAACTCCCGCAAGAGCAAAGATATATATATATAGTAATAGAAAACTTAGCATTTTGAATTTCTTCACTTTTGAGTGCCTGATTTCTTAAGCTTAATTTTAGATTAATATTAGCTTTTGCATTTCATATCCTCCTTCTTGCACACGTGTGCACGTACACACAGAAACAATTTTTTCTATTCCTAGAAAATTAAAATATATTGAATGAAAAAAGTTTACATAAAAATGTGTCCAACTTAAACCCAGAAAAGTAAGGAGATTCCTACAAGGTTGTAATTCTTATGCTGGCTGCAATAGCTATGAAGAGATGGATACCTTATCACAACCACTTTCCACTGACACCTGCTTAATACCTTAAATACCCTAACGGGTGATAGGCACTGTTGCTACTTTCAACTGCACTTGAAATCTGGTTTGCTTTTGAGGTCTGCCTTAGTTTTATGCAAGGATGCAGAATCCTGAAGTTCACTTTGGTTTTTAGCGTTGCTAATTTTTGCACTAAGCTTGAATAAGCCAAAGAAAAAAAGTAGATTAAAGAGAGAGGGAATGCTAGATAAAAAGAAAGTGTGTTGTGATTTGGAGTTTTGTAATGTTCAAATAGCATGAGCAATTTTTTTTTTCTTTTTGGGGGCAGGTGAAATCAAAATGAATGTACCAAGACCTGAAGTTAGTGATGACGAAATTCAAGCAAAGCTAGGAAGTTTCAACAGAGTTGCAACAGGAGGTTCTTTTGTAGTGAGTAATGTTCCGTCAGGAGGAACTACTGATGTGTTCCCACCCTGTAAAATTACTGACCTTGAGGCTCAGTTTGAAGAAGATAAAATTCACTTGTCTTGGACAGCTCCTGGGAATGACTTGGATGAGGGACAGGGTAAGTTGGAAGTTTTGATTTAGTCAGCTGGAAGTGATACAGTATTGTTAGTTATCTGAAATTACATACGATGAGCCAGCCAAGGAGAGGTGAGGAAAAAAGCTATGTCTGTCCCATCTGCAAAAAATATGATCATCACTATGGCTTGACCTACTCTAGATTTTCTCTGTAAAATTTCCTAGTGTAGATCAAGACTCGGTGTAACCAATGAATTCCCTGTTCAATAAGATATTCATGTTAGTCTCACTTAATGCTTAAAGAAAATGTTTAAAGAAACATGGAACACTCCCAAACATAGGCACCAACTCCATCAGTGCTCCAAGGCTCAAACACCCATGGAAAAAAAAAGGGGGAGCTCAGGACCCACTAGTCACAGTGGTTCAGCGGGGTCCCGGGGCTCGCTGCAGATCAGCTGTTTGGCAGGGCCCCAAGGCTAGCCACCGATCAGCTGTTTGGTGGCCAGGGGTAGGGGGAGGGGGAGGTGGGAAGAGAAGGGGATGGGGCAGGGGACAGTGGGAAGAGGAAGAGGAAGAGGATGGGAAGAAGTGGGGACTTGGGGGAGAGGGCAGAGTGGTGGTGGCAAGAGATGGGGCAACACTGGGGTCTCAGGGGAGGAGGTGGGGCGAGGGTGGGGCTTCAAGAGAAGAGGCAGAGTGAGGGCAGGGTCTTGGGGTGGAGCGGCAGTGGAGCACCCCCTGAGAAACCCAAAGTCAGTGCCTGTTCTCCCAAACCGAGTACAACAGAAAATGCAAAGCTTCCATACCAACCAGCCTTATGATAGTTTACAAAGGCAAACAAATTAAATAAAAAACACACTCACCAGTGACTCTTCCAAGGCTTAGCCCCTGTCTACACTGCAACTGTAAATAAGTCAGGGGACCCAGTTACAACATGGGCAGTCCAAGTCTTTAATCCATTTATGGGGACACAGTTAGGTCTTGTTTATAATATATATTTTAACTATGTTGTAACCAGACTATGTTACAGTGTGCACATCAGCACGAGTCAGAGAGGTTAAGATAGACAGTCTGCAGTCACACAGAGAGCAGCTTCAGATTAAAATCTTTACATACACCTACAGCTCTTGCCAACCAGCTCACCAGAGTACAAACCAACAACTCCATTAAATCCCCAAAACACTGGCCTAGGTTCTTCTGTGTGGCTACTTTGTGCTACTCGTCCAGCTCAAAACAGCCTTACAGTTAGACTAGCCAGCAATGGAAGAATAACTTCAGTTAGGAAGATCTTCTGATCACTCTTATGCTACCCTTTACCCCATCTCTGAAGCGATAGAAAAGAAGATGAGCAGGAATTAGAACTCAAATCAAGGAAAGAACTAGAAAACCCACGAGCAGAACAGAACCATACAGCCTTGAAATGACAACTGTGGGCAGTGGGAAGCCAGATACATTTGCAGCAAGATCCCTGACACGCTAACTATGCTGACAAATGAAGCAGGCATTTTTCTGTCTCTCAGACTATGCTTTAGAAGCTGCTCACATTAAGAGAGGGAAGCTAACCAGGATGCAGGGATCTCTCTCTGTACTGTTTGATCTTATACTTGACCTGGATACTCACCAGAGACAAGTGAAAAAAATCCTATTTTCATTTCTCATCCAAAAGTTATGTTTCTATTTTAGTACTACAGAGACTTGTGTGAAGTGTGGGGGAGGGAGGCACAGAGGGGGGCAGTTTAATGGCAGTTATCTGCACTGCCATGTGGAAGACTCATCTGCCCAGCAAGAGCTAAGAGTGCTGGTAATATAATGTGGTTAGTGCTCATGAAGGGAGGGAATGCCCCACGTCAGTTAACAGTAGACTATTGACCCAACTAAAATGTGGAACTGATAAGTGCTAACAGGAATCCTGTCCAGAGCTCGACAGAGAACGGATGTTAGTCAATTAAGCAGGCCCACCAATAATGAGGGTGGGTAAAATGGTAGGGATGGTAATGGAGTATCACTGGAGTTCTTATAAAAATACAAAAGTGTTCTACAAATCCTGTACCGTGCTTACATTTACAGATGGTGTAATAGGCATACTAACACACTCTTCCTTGTATTCCTCCCTTTTTCCAGCTGACAGATACATAATAAAAATGAGTGAAAGTTTTCTGGACCTAAGAAACACCTTTGACAATGCTACTTCCGTGAATACCTCTAGTCTGGTACCTAACCCTGCCGGCACCAAAGAATCATTTCAATTTAAACCAGAAAATGTCACAATAGAAAATGGCACCATAATCTACTTTGCAATACGTGCCATTGATAATGCCTTCTTGACCTCAGAGGTGTCTAATATAGTACAGGCAGCTCTGTTTGTTCCTCCAAAGGAATCCTCGCCTGATACACTTCCTACCGAAGTTATCACTAACAGTGTTCCTACACAGGGACCCTTGACTGATACGCTTCCTACTGATGTTATCAATGATGGTGTCAGTATTTCAATAATAGTAATTGGGGCTGTAATACCTGTAATAGCTGTATTAATAGCTGTAAGTATAACTATCTGTATTTTACATAAGAAAAATAGAAAGGGAGGCCCTGAGCTCAGAATGTAATAAAACTAATTGTAAGATGAAAGCTTAGTAGATATTTATCCTAATTTGTTCTGTTTGTGATTTTCAAAATACATAAGGAAAGACAAATTTGTAATAGATTTGAAAATTAAGTGCATTGACTTTAAAATAGAGGTGGATTTATATGTATTTTGATCTGCTTTCAATGAGTGTATAGAATGTTACAGTACATTATGTAGACTGAACAGTGAATTTAAAAGTATGTACTGAGTAAACTAAGACACAGCAGTACAATGTGTAGCATATAAATGACAATCTAATTGTATATTTTAACTCTAATCTTGCAAGAGTTCTGCAACATTAGGTATTCTGTGCTTTGTTTTATTTTAAAATAGGAAAAAAAAACTTTCTAATTTTGTTTTCCAGTTGCTTAACAGTCAGGGAGGGGAGATTTAAGAAAAAAAATCGATCTGTAATCTTTGGTTTTCATACATTCCTTTCAGTTATATTGAATGAGTAAGAAACATAAATGTATACAGCTGTTGGTCCTGAGCCTGCAACTGCTTAGGTACATGCATAACTCAACTCTCATCCTATGACTAATGTAGGTGTTTAAATATTCACAGGATCAGGGCCATATGTTATCCACAAATGAGCATATGGAAAACACTTTTTACCTGACATAATCATCAAACACACATGCAACATTCCAGCTCTAAATGACACAGAACAAAAGCAAAATAGTAGAAGAGAAAACACTAAATTCCTAGGTAGCAGAAATGTCACTTAGCACAGCATGTGACAGAAGCAAAGGCATGTAGCACCCAGGAGGAAAAGCTATTCAGCAGGTGACTTTTCATTGTTTTTTCCCATCTCCTGCAAGCCCAACTTGCAACATCATGATCTGTGATGTGACGCTCCAGAAGTGGGAAAGGATCGCCCATTCTTTGGATAATGAAAACATCCATCGTTACATTAGATGGGATCAAATTATTTTATAAGGTATATAAACCCTCATGCTTTAGGTCATCAGCTAATCACTAGCAGGGGCTAGGGAAGAACTTTTCCATTTGCAAATTATTCCATAATTGTCCATTATGGGATTTCTTGCTGCTTCCATTGACATATACTTAGAAATATTGAACTCTTGGGCCAACATGGATACACCTACACTCAGATTTTTTACAGTTTTAATTAACTGACAGTTAGCTTAAGGTAGTTACCACATTTGGACTATGCCTGGACCAAATATTGGGGAATGTCAATGTTAGCTTTTACAAACATATTAAGTGAAAATCACTAGTAAAGACAAGTCCTTTCAGAGATTGGTATCTGGGTTCATGTGGACCATGGATCTGATTGGGTAATGCAATTCCTATGTTTCTCAGATGGTTTTTTTATGGCATGAAGTGAATGTAAGAAACTGAATTGAACTCTTAGTTGTTCTTCCAAATGTAAAGGCAATATAAGTCCCTGTTTTTGTTTTGGCTGGTGCATGTTGTGGTTTTCTTCACTTCTCTTGGGGATAGGTGAATGGGACAGAGGGGAGTGATTAGTAGAATATCTGTGTAATAAACAGAAGTCTTGGATGCTTTATGCACTAGTATTATGCATAAAGACCAGTAAAATAAAACAGACCATGGGAGTTAGGGATTGTGTTTTACTTATTTTTTAATTAATCTCTAGTCCTGGTGAGAAATATTCTAAGAATAGGGGATTTCTCACATGATGATCTGCCCAATCATATGTATCTGAGCTGTTTCCTGATAGAAAAATCGAGCTGGGAGCCTGGGAACATTTGACTTAATGATGACAGTTTGATTACCATCTGGAGATCTGTGTTTGGGGCTGGTCCTTCATTCCTGACATGGCAAGAGTTAGGAGCACTGTAAAGAGACAATGCCCTAAACTAGGGAGGAAGCACCTTATAGCACTTTGCAACAATCTCTCTGGATGATTTGAGAACAGCCCTGATAATCTCTGGAGGGAGCCAGGACCATTCCTCGATGTCTGGAAGAATAGTCATCACATTCTGAAGAAAAGCTGGAAAGACCCCTTTTGAGGAGGAATAAAGTGAAAAATTACAACCACAAAGCAACATTCACAGGTATCAACCCCCTCAAGTGTCCCTAGTTTTACCTGTTCAATAGCACTTCATTTTGCCTGCTCATCCTACCTCTAAACTGGAGGGTACTACCAGTTCATCATCTTCGGAAGTATTTACATTTCTACTCCACAGAAGTTGTATGGGTAGGAAGTACACCACAGACTCAGAGTAATCAGTTGTGAGATTGTTCCTGGAAATATTTCCTACAATAGCGCAAAAATGTAGCAGTCCCCGCATGTGTCCACAGATATCCCTGTCCTGGTTCCCCAGTTAATAGAGTTGTTCTCTATCAGCTTAATGCTTATGTTACACTGACATCTAGTGGATCATCAAAATACACACACTCACACAATTTTCAATTTTGTTTCCAAAATCACACATTTACCCAACAGACCAAAAGGATGCACTGATCTCGCATATGAATACTTATTTAGTGGTACAGTCAAAAATGATAGAGCTGAGTTTTCATCTATCAGTTGTGATTGGCTCTTCTTTTTCTTCTTCTTTATATTACACAAGTACCTAGATCAGGGGTGGGCAAACTTTTTGGCCTGAGGGCCACATCGGGTTTCCGAAATTGTATGCAGGGCCACTTAGGGGAGGCTGTGCCTCCCCAGACAGCCAGGCATGGCCCAACCCCTATCCGACCCCGCTGCTTCTTGCCCCCTGGTAGCCACCCCAGAACTCCCCCCATACCCGTGCCCCATCCACCCTTCCCTGTCCCCTGACCACTTCTGACCCTGACTGCCTCCAGCTGCCCCATCCAACCCTTCCTCTCATTCCTGACTGTCCCCCCAGGACCCCTGCCCCATCCAACCACCCCTTCTCCCTGACTGCCCCCAGAACCTCTGCCCCTGACTGCCCCCCCCCACTGCCCCATCCAACCCCCTCTCCTTCCTGACTGACCCCCTGGAACCCTTGCCTCTATTCAACTGCCCTCTGACCACCTCAACCCCTATCCACACCCCTGCCCCCTGACCACCACCCCAAACTCTCCTGCCCTTTCTCCAAACACCCCTGCTCCCTGTCCCCTTACCAAGCTGCCTGGAGCACCGGTGGCTGGCGGCACTACAGCCAAACTGCCCAAAGCACCAGGACAGGCAGCTGTGCCGCCTGGTTGGAGCCAGCCACACCACCACGCAGCACTCTGCAGCTGCACTGCCTGGCAGGAATTCGCAGCCCTGTTGCCCAGAGCATTGCACTGGCAGCGCAGTGAGCTGAGGCTGTGGGGGAGGGGGAATAGCAGGGAATGGGCTGGGGACAAGCCTCCCAGGCCAGGAGCTCAGGGCTGGGCAGGAGGAGCCTGTGGACCATAGTTTTCCTACCACTGACCTAGAGGACCCAACTACACTGAGGCTTCATTGCTTTGGCTGCTTTTCACACACAGTGTAAATGACAATCTTGCCCCAAAGACCTCACAGCCTATGTAATATAGTGAATCACTTCACCTCCAACACATCTGTAAAGGAGGCATCCATAATTTGGCTGCTTATGCTTCCTGAGTGCAAGAGGAGAGGTTGTTAACAGTGGGCCTGATCCACTGATTTCAATGAGCTTTGGTTCAGGCTCATGCTGGCAGTGCTGTACGTTCCAAAGGACATGTGGGGTGGGACCATGACTACCCAGCACTACTTATTGCCACACAACAGTTAGCACTGGTTAGCTACAAGAGGTGGAGTAAAAGCTACACGTTTTGTATAGTGCTACTAAACATGGTCCCCACACACTCTTGTAATAATAATAAATTAATACCTAGATTTTATACAATTCTTTTCATCAGAAGCTCTCAATGTACTTTACAAGGGAAGGCAGTATCAGTATCCCCATTTTACAAATTGGGAAACTGAGGAACAGAGAGATGAAATGATTTCCCCGAGTAGGCCAGCAGCAGAACCAGGAATAGAACGCAGGTCTCCTCAGGCCCCAGTCCAATGCTCTAACCACTGGAATACACACCAAGCATTATGCACAAACTTTGCACCTCAGTACACATCCTTTGGTGCACTTCTGGCGCTTGACCCCTCATGCACACACGTTTATCAGTGCTCTATTGGCTTTCAAACACCAAAATGTAGCCCTTCAAGTAAGTAACATTTTCAGCCTGCAACTATGACACTAGGGCTACCAACCTTTCAGGATTGTCCTGGAGTCTCCAGGATTTTAAGATTAATCTTTAGTTAAATGTTATGTCATGTGATGAAACCTCCAGGAATATGTCCAACCAAAATTGGCAACCCAATATGACGCTGTTCCTTTATATGCAAGTGTGATATTGAGCCTGCAAGGGTTAGACAGCCAGCAGGCTAAGTAATCCAAAATCAACCTTTAAGGACATATTAGGGAAGTATTGAAGTGGTAAACAGGGCTATTCCTTGTAGACGATTATCCAACCCATGTTAAATGGTTGAGATTTCTTCACTGTTAGAGAATTAGAGGTAAATACTAATCGTATTTGTCTGTGTTTATCTGTATCGTATTAGATGTTAACAGTGTAACCAGATTAGTTTATGGATGCTAATTACCTTGCATGTCTTAATTACAATATACACCTCTGCCCTGATAAAATGCAACCCGATATTCAACGCAGTAAAGCAGCGCTCCTGCGGATCAGCGTGTCAGCTCCCAGCTGGGGTGCTCCGCTTCCCGCCGCCGGTGAGTGCAGGGAGGTTGGGGAAAGAACGCCCCCGCCCCTACTCACCTGCGGCGAGAAGCGGAGCACTGCGGCTGGGAGCTGGCGGTAGGGGGTGTGGCTAGGGGTCGAGGCAGTCAGGGGACAGGAAGCAGAGGGGTTGGATGGGGGGGGGTCTCTGGTAGGAGCCGTCAGGGGACAAGGAGCAGGAGGGCAAAAGCAAGTTCAATATAACATGGTCTCACCTATAGCGCAGTAAGATTTTTTGGCTCCAGAGGACTGTGTTATATTGGGGTAAAGGTGTATTATGCATGTGGATGGTTCAGTTAATCTTAAGATAAAAGATATAGGATATTGCAGTTAATTAATACTACTAGTTTACCTATGTATACATAGGAAATAGGTGGTTTACTTCAAAGCAACAACGTATATTACCTAGTCTTCATCCAAGGAATGCCTGCTGTATTATCAGCTGTCAAGAGGCTGTCGTAGCCTGCCAGAGATCTATAAAAGAACTCTAGGGCCTGACCTGCTTGAACTTCGTCAGGGGAAGTTTAAGTCACAAGACCGAGGCCTCCAGCTCCAGTCTGGATTACCCTGCTATTTTTCGTGGAAGAATTTAAACAGACTCTGCACATGGATTGCCTGTTTGGACTATAACCTAATGAACTGATTCTGGAAGAATTTTATACAACTCAGCAGCTCACCATCTCTGCTATGATCTAAGAACTTTATCTGTACATATCTATATATATAATGATCTTTAATCACAATACTCTCTCTCTTAGATAGTTAATAAGTATTGGCTGTAAGTGTGTATTTAGGTAAGATCTGAAATATACATTGACCTGGTGGGTAATGTGTCCAATATTTTAGGATTGATAGAACTTTATATATATAATCCTCACCATATCTGACTTGGCTGTTTGGGTGGGAGCCCAGGGCTGGATTGCATAAGGGAAACTGTATTTTGGGGCTTCTTGGTAACCAGTAAGATATTGCTGGCTTGGTGAATCTAAGTATTAGAATAAACCACCAGTTTGGGGGATCATTCACCCCATTCTTTGCAGTTTGCCCTCACTGAGCATTCTCAATGTGGCCCCTCTAGCAAACATGGTCACAGCAAGTAAATCTGTTTCTAGAAGTATCAGATTTTTAATCTAGTCCTTTGTGTTTTTCAGACAAACTTTAAACAAATGTCATTACTTTAATTTCATAAAAATCTCAAAAGGTTCCCCCTAATACTTTCCAGTTATGCTGGTGACACCCCTTTAGGGTTTAGAGAGCATGGCCCCTTTAAATCTTTTTCCTGGGGTTCGGGGGAGAGTGAGGAAAAAAAAGGGAAACTCGGGGGGGAGGGGGTGGCTTTGGAGCTTGGAGGAAGAGAATGGCAGCAGCCCACAGGCCCTTGCAAAGGAAGCAGAGAGAACCTGCCTGAAGCCTCCCTGGGAGGCCTCCCTGGGCGGCCGATTGGGGACACCCCAGGACAGAAGCCAGGAGGAGCACTGTGCCAGGAAGGAATCGCCCGTGAAGGACAGGCCGGAGCTGGACCCATTATCACGGATGCCCAGACTGCATGGGGCTGTGAGTAATGGGGCTTGTGACTCTGCACTGGGAACAAGGAGGGAGGGTGTAGCTAGTTAAGTGGGGAGGTGGTCACTCTGTGTGGCTTTGCAGACAGCAACAGAATAGGGCACTGGAGGGGTTTCTTGGGGGAAAGTTCACTGGCTCTGAAGACGACCAGGAGCACCCAAGACTCACCACTGGACTGGAACTTTGCTCAGGACTCCTGAACTCTGTGTGCAAACACACTGCTCAGAGTCTGCCCTTCCAGACCGTGCTCCCACTGGGCCTGTGGGGCCTTGGCTTGGATGCAGCCCTGTTTTATTGCTCCCCCTATATTTCCCCTTGTTGTTTTTCTCCTCTCATCCCTCTGTAAATAAATACCTGCCTTTGTTATATCTATTGTACTTTTCCTGTAGGTGTGGGTGTTCACTCTGGGGGGTTTGGAACAGGTGCCCCTGGGGTGGAAGGGATTTTTCCTGCTGCATTCCTGCACCCGCCTTCTCTTGGCCAGAGCTACCTGCAAAGCAGACTCCATCTTGGCCACGAGGACGCTAAAGTTACACTAAAAATCATTTTACTTTACACTAATATGCATAATAATCTTATGTCATTGTTCTTGTCTGAATCTTTGGCCTGGCCTACACTGGGGGAGGGATCGACCCTGGAATAACCTGGAATCTAGCCCCATACCAAAGAGGGCCCCGCACCAGCAGCTAAGGGGGCCCTGCTCCAGGGGTCTTCAGTGGCATTTCAGCAGTGGGGGTTCTGCTCCGGGGGCCTTTGGCGGTGGGGAGGTCCTTCGGTGCCATGGAAGACCCAGTGGAGACCCCCCCACCACTGAAGTGCCACCGAAGCCCCAGACCGCTGCTGAGTATTCCAATCAGGCCCCGCGGGTCATAAAGCCGGCCCTGCTTGAAACTACAGTGGGGGCCAGTAGAAGTTTATGTTGAAAGAAGTAACATTAATTCCTACTCAGATATCCATGGTGTAACATTCTATACTTCAGGGCACCATCCTATAACCTCCATAGTCCTCATTTATATATAACTGTGATCTTGAATATAAAGCATGCCATGTAAGGTATCAGGGGAAAGGTTATGATCCGCTGAAAGTCATTTTTCTATCTAAATATGTATATTATTAGTGCATATGAAGTTATGAGATTGTGTTTTATGGCTGTGAGACAACAGCAAGGAAAGTAACCAGTGCCTGGGAGGGTGTCAAACAACTATCAACAGCCATTGTCCATCAAGGGAGTTATAATTCAATGACTCGCCTGCATAAGGCCACACCAGGGGAATTGCTCAGCTTTGCCTGGGGACTTAGCAATTCCCCCCAGACATGCTTGGACTTGTGTTCTCCAAGCACGTGGACTAAGGTATAAAACAGAACACAGTGACCCATGCTTGGCCTTTTCTCCTCCCCACACCTATGCTGCGATCAACAAGGACATTCAGAAGACTAAAGACTCCAAAGGAGGAAACTGACCCAGGTTTCAAGGGTAAAACCTGTGTACTATGAACTGCAATATTCAGTGGGCTGAAAAAAACTGCTTAATTTAGATGTTGCCTAGTCTAATACGGTTGTGAGTTTAGACTGTGTGCTTATGTTTTGTTTTATTTTGGAAACCCCTCTGACATTTTGCCTATCACTTATAATCACTTAAAATCTATCTTTTGCAATCAATAAACTTATTTTACTGTTTATCTTTACCAGTGAGTTTGCCTGAAGTGTTTGGTAAATCTGCTCAGGTTAACAAAGGCTGGTGTATATCTACTTTCCATTGATGAAGTGGTGAACCAATAAATAAACTTGCACTGCTTGTCTTGCGCAGTGCAAGATGGTGTGTTCCTGAGGTATAAGGCTGGGAGGCGCAGGGATTCAGTTGGTGCCTTTCTCTGTGTGATTTATGAGTGGCTCGGGGAGCATTCATGCAATCTAGCTAGGTGTGGGGCTCCACATGCAGTTGTGCTGAGTGATAACAGCGCCTGGAGGCATTTGCTGCTTGTCTCTAGCAAAGCATTGTGAGAAACAGCCCAGGCTAGAGAGATAAGAGGGCGCAGTGGTACCACAATCCCAGGCCAAGCCTGGGGATCCCATCAGACATGGTTTCTGGATGGAAGCACGTTGTATGGAACAGCTGTTGCCTGGCTCTGTCCTAAAATTTCCATGGAGCCTTAACTGCACAAAGCTCATAGAATGGAGTATGGGAAGGAGGAGTATGTAATGGAGCTGGCCTTACACCTTTTATGGCCTTTCATCTTGTTACCCCCAGGTTAGAGCCCCATCTCTTCATTTTGGCAAAGGGGAAAATATAGCCCCATGCATTTTTATATATCTATAGAAACAAATGACCTGACCTGCATGACGAATAACTTTAATAATTAAAACACAAAGAATTTTAAATATCTGTTTTATTTTTACACTGCTCATGCTGCTTGTTCAGTTTTTGTATTCCTCTCAGCGAGGACAATGAAAATAAACTAATTCATTTTTTATGAAACTTACCTTCAGATTTTCATGCACAGCAATTCTCAAACCTTGGTCCATGGTCAACTTCTATTCTGCAGGGTGCTGGCTGGAAGTCTGTGAGCGGCTACCTGGTCACAAGAGGCTGGCTCTTCCTCATTTCCAGCTGCTAAACTACTGTTAAAAAAATACTAATACATAAAGACTTTCTCAATATTACTTTTTCATGTAAGCAATTGTTGTAGTTGTCACAAGGATGTTATGTGATCATGGATGGGAAGGAGATTCACAAATGGCAGGAGCTGTGGTCCACATCATTAAGAATGTGAGAACCCCTGCACTAGTACAATGTTGGGGTAACAAACATTGCAGAAAGTTTTGTTTTTTTAAATCTGTTTCCACTGAAATTAAACTGAATCTAATGGTCTTAGCTGTTGTAAAAGCCTTGAGTCTCATGGCCTCCTGCTTTTCAGGTCATATCCCCACTTCTCACACAATCAGGGGCTTGAGTCAGAAAAAGGGCTGCTTATATTTTTAAACATTTAAGTTATGAAATACTTATAGTACAAATGTTTATAATTATTACATGAATGTAATAATTTTTTATATGCTAGATCATAGAATATCAAAGTTGGAAGGGACCTCAGGATGTCATCTAGTCCAACCCCCTACTCAAAGCAGGTCTAATCTCCAGACAGATTTTTACCCCAGATCCCTAAAAGGCCCCCTTAAGGACTGAACTTACAACTCTGGGTTGAACAGGCCAATGATCAAACCACTGAGCTATCCCTCCCACCAAAGATGCACTGTGGTTAACAGAAGGACTCTGGACACACCGCTGTAGACTTTAATGGATGATGACCTATACACTTAAAAACAACTCTTTATATATCTTTACACCCCTCATGCACCTCCCAAAACTAAAAGGCACCTCTCCTGACCAAAGCCAACAAAACAAATTTTGAGTTTATCAGCCAAGCCATTTTGCATGTGGACAAAAAAGTTTTGAAAAGTGAATGTAAGGGAAATTTTCAAAATACCATAGCTTTAAAACTCTTTGTCTGATTTTGTTTTAATCAAACTTCCCAGAAAAACTCTATTCTGGGATGAGACAAGGAATGCAAAATTTCAGGAAGGTCAATTTCTTTTTGGATAAGATAAGTGCAGGGAGTGAGGAAGAAGTTACTCAGTTACTTTCAACCCCCATTTGTCTGAGCATTTAAAGCCCAGTCTTCCAAATAGGGTTGCCAGGTGTCCGGTTTTCAATCAGAATGTCTGACTGACAAGGGAAACTGGCAGACACTAAAAGTCTGGTTACCTGCAGTAACTGGCCTGCACCAAGGGGTGGGAGTGTGGGAAGAACAGTCCCTGCTGCTGGTGCCTGGAGGAGCAGCCCTGCTTAGCAGCTGCCACTCTTCCCATCCCCCAGCCTGATGGACAGAACTGGCTGGCTCCCAGAGTCAAAGTAGGTACTGGCAGGGATGCTGGAACAATTTGAATAGTGGGAGTGCTGAGAGCCATTGAATCAAACTGTAAACCCTGGATATGATGGAAATCACTTCAAGCCCCCACACCCTTAGTTCCAGCACCTAAGGGTACCAGTGCTATCTGGGGGAGGGGGATGTAACCTGTCTGCCTCCCTCCACCCCACTGTGCCCTGATATCCTCAGCCCCTCACTGAAGGGATGGACCCTCCCCCCCCGCACTCCAGGGACTGACCCCTGCCATGTCCCGATGTGCCATGATGGGGCAGGCTCCTCCCAGCCCAGTTCTGCAGCAGCAGGTGAGTCCCGACACATAGGGGAGCAAGTAACAGGGGAGAGTGGGGATGAAGGACAGGTAGGAAAGTGGTAGGACCTCAGAGGAAGAGGCAGGGCCTTGGGGAAAGGGGTGGGGCAGGGGTGTTCAGATTTCAGGAATTAAGAAAGATGGCAACCCTACTTTTAAACACTGGTTGTTACTTAAAATTAGCTATTAAATCCATATTTAGAGACTTAGGTGGCATGATCTGTGGAGGCAATGAGCAACCACAACTCCCATTTGATCAATGACAGCTATAGGGACTCAACCCCTGAAAGTAGGTCCACTTTTATCTATGTACTCAAGTTTGAGAACTTTAACCTAACTGACTTTCAGAAAGTCTCAAAGGGACAGCACTAGGTACAGAACCCTGCTCCTCTCACTCTCCGTACACTATAGTCTCTGCAGGAACGTGCGGCCTCCTCTGAGGTTTGAAAAACAATGACACATTATATTACATAAAATAGTTTCAGCCAAATGGAGATAAATTAACAGTAGAAAAAGGGTTTGAAAGCAGCGTTCAATCAGCAAAGAGACATATATTTGCTAAAGTGAAAGGTGATGGTAAAATGCTCTCAAGCAGAGCAAGTGCATACATACTCAGCAGCTTTCAGGCTCTGTCTTTATCAAGAACTATTTTGCACAATGGCTACTTTGCTGAAGGTTTTTTTGGTGTTTTTTTTTTGTTTGTTTTGTTTTTGTTTTCTCCACCCCTTCCTAGAATCCCACTGTACAAGAATGTAAGCAAAACTGAGTTGATTGTTTTGGTTACTTCCTTTTCCCGGAATTTACTTCGTATTCTAGTATCCTATAATCTCCCTGTCCATAGACAAAACAGTTTAGCCAGTAATTACTGCTGCTGTGGTGTGGCTTAAGTGAAACATATTTACCAAATTATTCTCCAACTAAGAATAACAATTTGCTGTTTATGCAATATGTCACATCCTATAATGGTTAACAGCAAACTAATCTATATGAGCAAATCTCAGATTTGTTTTCCCAGCATGTATAAATTGTCAGAAAGTCGTGGGGGAAGGGATTTTAATAGGGAAATGATATAAATGAGAGAGTAATTTGAGCTTGTAATTTTTTGGTTTGTTGTTAGTTATATTGCCTGCAATTTAGTTATATTTGGATATTGATGTATTTTAACTTACATTAGTGTATGGAGATTTATATGTATGTAATTAAATAAAATGCATTATGTATACAAATGGAACTGTTCTCTGTAGTCTTTTTCTTGGCCTTTCTCAGTTTACCTTGTCATGAATTATCCTGACACTACTCTCTTGGAAGACAGACAAGAGGATATACAATAATATAAAACAGTAGATTTTGCAAAGTGGGGAGAGTTAATCTCTCCCATTCAGAGAGGATATGCTTTGTGGAGCTCAAAAGCTTGTCTCTTTCATCAACAGAAGTTGGTCCAATAAACAATATTAACTCACCCACTTTGCCTCCCACCTTAGGTATAGCACATTTTAGTGCACCATCTGAACGCGTGAAATCTGGGTGATCTCTGAGAGGTGATGGGGGTGAAACTGAAAGGAAGTCCACCTATGACCCTCCAAACAACCAGATTCTCCAATCAGGATTGCGTATAATCCTTATTCTCCGCGAATGCATCTTCCCGGCCCCAGTCCTGCTGAGTATGATCCCAGGGCGGATCCCCCACCACCCTCTGCCCCGATCGCCTCAGGTGGATCCCAGGACAGATGCCGCAGAGGCGGGGCGGGCTGTGCGGGCCCCTTTAAGGCCCGTGTGTCCCTGCGCCTCCGGGCAGGGGGTGGTAACGCGGATAGCGCCTAAGCCCTGACGCCGCGCGCTCCGCCCAATCGGCTGCCGGGTTCCTCACAGCGGGCCGGGGCAGGCGGCGCCCGACGCCTCCCCCCAGGAAAGGCAGCGGCAGCTGGTGTCGGGGCTGGCTCGGTCCCCCCCCCGCCCGGGGATGAACATCATGGACTTCAATGTGAAGAAGTTCGCTGCCGATGCGGGCACCTTCCTGAGCCGCGCCGTGCAGGTACCGGCGGGAGCTGAGTCCAGCGGCCGCGGCTCGGGCCCGGCCAGCGCCTGTGGCAGCATGACGGCGCTGGACGACTGCGACCTGGGCGCTGGTGGCCGCCGTGCCGTGGCGCCCGGCGGTTGGGGCGTTGGTCCGCGCTCGGTGGGAGCCGCGCCTAGGCCCGTCCTTGCCTGCCGGGGCGGCCGGATGTGTCACAGGCCGGCCTGGGCCACTGTCACCCGGGCTGGGCCCCCGTCCCAGCTGGGGGGTGGGCATGGCCCCGGGGCGGGGCGCTGGCGGCGTGTGAGCCGGGCTGGGAGCTCGGACCGGGGCGTCCAGAGCTGGGGCGGGAGAAGCGGGGTGTGAGGCGACGGCGCCTCTTGTCTCGCTTGCCCGGTCGTACAACAAGCCGCGGCTGATGCCAGTTCTCCAGCAGAGCCGGTGTAGTCTGCTCCGGTTACAGATCGAGGCGCCAGCTCTTTCGCCTCAGGTGTGAGCCCTTTCTTCTCCCCCGTGTTCACACGGCGCCTTTCGGCGCTGCCGGGGCTTGCGAAGGGGCGCTGGGAAACGCAGCCCCCAGGCATAGGAGGGGAGGAGGAGTTCGGATGCTATGGGCATGGGGCGGGGCATCTACAGTAAGTACTCTGCCTGGACAGAGCAGCTGGGGCTTACAGCGTGCAACACACTGTATCGACACAAGATCTGTTAACCCTGTGGGGGTCTGAAATGTGAAGATAGATTCCATCAGTAAGTAAGAAAATAAATAGTCAGTTGAAGCAAATGAACGTGGGTGCTGTACCTTAAGCAGCTGGCCTGGCACATGAACCTGGCTGTACATCTTTTTTAACCATTCAGTCTCTTGCTGAGGAGATGGTGCTGGATTTTGATATTAGGTAAACAATCCAGTCTCTTAGCAGGCTTCTGTCTCCAAACTACTCTTACACAGTGTCCTTAGCATTAAAAAAGTGAAACTAGCTCCTGTTCCTTAGTCTGGGGAAGGTGGGGGTATATGCCTCTGATCTTGACTCCCAAGGAGAATGCAGCAACTCGTTTTGGGGGTGTCAGAATATTTTTGGTGAGTCACAATCAGGTTTTGGACTTGCTTAAAATGTTATAATGCAAAAACGGACACTGTAATATCTGGCCAGAATCTAGCCATGAGCCTGAGAAAATAGTACTGTTCTAAATCTTCACATTATAGAAGGAACCATGTGGATCAGAGGGATGGTTTGTAGAGGTGAGAAAGAAACATAACAGAAGATGCAACTTAGAGAACAATCGGTGTCATTAAAACAATCTTAAAGCTGGTACAGCTGCTTTGTGAGCTGAATCTTTGTGGGCTCTTCTAGCCCATTTTTCTCTTTTTTTTTTTTTTTTTTTTTTTTTTTTTTTTTTTTTTTTTCTCCCTATCCTCTTCCAGGTCTTTGGGGTGTCTCCATACTTCCCAGACTTCTTTTTACATCCCCTTGATTATCTAGTAGTTTACTCTTTCCTTAGTGAATGGGGGAAAAAAGAGGCACAGTTTTCCTTGCATTATAGATCTTGTGATGTAAATCTTATGACCTTTTAGGCCAGGTCTACACGACGCGCGAAAATCGATTTTAGATACGCAATTTCAGCTACGAGAATAGCGTAGCTGAAATCGATTATCTAAAATCGATCTACTTACCCGTCTTCACCGCGCGGGATCGATGTGCGCGGCTCGCCATGTCGATTCCGGAACTCCGCTGGGTTTGGTGGAGTTCGGGAATCGATGTAAGCGCACTCAGGGATCGATATATCGCGTCTAGATGAGACGCGATATATCGATCCCCGAGCAATCGATTGTAACGTGCCGATACGGCGCGTCGTATAGACGTGGCCTTACTATCTCGATTCCTTGTTTGCATGTAAATCAGTTTAACACTTAAGCCTACTGTAGATCTTTTGCCATCTACCCTGGGTTAAAGTAGGGGTAAGCTGCACTGCTGAGAGTCATGGCTTACAACCAGTGCACTGCCATCTACATTGTTGGGTTTTCATCAGTATAAGCTACATCAAAGGTTAAAACATTAATGTAGACAAAGCCTCAGGGGAAATGTGCAAGTGTGTGTTGCTGCATCAACTGCTACCCAAAGAATACAATAAGCTTACTACAAAAAAGCAGGTTCTTGTTGCTTATGTCACACTGCTTGTATGTTGTATACCACTACTTCCCCTCACTCCATCTTTTCTCTCTAGATTTTAAATTCTGTAAGCCACACTCTATGTAGGGATTGCAAATACAGTGCTATACTCCCTCTGTGTGGCAGCAAATAACTAGCACTGATTTGTGTTTAAACTCTTCCTGTGCTCTAACATTCCGATGGCTTGGTAGTATGGAGTATAAGCAGCCATAGAAATTGTCTCTAAATGTAAAACATCTTTATTTCAAAACAAGTTTACAAACACAATGTGAAGCAATATAATATGGTTGTAGGAAAATAACTAAGTGCTTGCTCTAGCTTTGTGTTCCTGAGGAAGTTGCTGGAGGTGCATAACAAGAGGGTGCATAACATTTTCAAGAGTACCCAAGCCCTATTCAGTTGTGTGCTTTTGAAAATTGTACCTTGCATTTATATTCAGTGGAGGCTGTTTCATCTTAAGCAGATGTAGTTGACAGTGCTCATCTTCCCTGTCACTTCCCACTCCACTCCCCAGCTGTTGTTCTGTGGATTGACTTAGAGGTAAACTGTTGCCTCCATAGATGCTTAGAAGGAGGTTGTTTCTCTATGGATGGGGAGGACCCTTAAAGGGACAAATTCATAGAAGTGAAGCTTCCTAATTGTCATCACCCTTGTAAAAACAGGTTCTGCTTGCTGGAAACAAAAGGAAGTTTTTGTGGGGTGTAAGAGTTCTTTCTCATTCTCATCTTGATTGTCATTTATGGAGCAAGAAAGAAGGTGTCTAGCTGTTCCTGGTCTTTGGGGAAAATGGAATCTCAAACTAACCTGAGCAACAACGGTGGGGAAGATTCCAGATATCCTTCTCCCAACCAGCTCCCACAACTAATATGCCCTCTATCAAAAGCCAGCAAGAATGGGTCCGTCTTCCCCTCCTGCTGTGGCCATAGAGCAGAAGCTGTACCTCTTGTTGTGTGGCCTCTGTTGGAGTTGGGGGAGGTAGTAGTGGCTGTGTTTCAGGAGCTCACTAGCATGGCCTTTTGCCTCTGAACAACTCTAACATCAAGATATGCAGAAGGGTAGATTGAGTTGTTCCCATTTGGGAAAAGCCAATTTTTCCCTTAAATAAATTGTCCATATTAAAAACAAGCTGTATTTGTTACTTGGTTTAATAGTAGGCTACTGGACCAGATCCCACACTGATATGATCCAATATGGTAATACCTATGTTACTGTGTCCTAGAAAGCAGTCTAGTTTTCTACTCTGAACAGAGCTCTACAAAAATCTTATCTTTTATTAAAATGTAACAGCATCTGCCTTTTTTGGAGCAGCCATGTGCTAGCTATCTCTTAAAAGTTAAAGGCAAATCTTCAGGGTGCAGGACACTGCCTCCTTTACCTTTTTCAGTTTTGAATATTAAATACATAAAGCATGAAGAGGATATGAAACATAGCCATTTCCAATTTAGAGTTTAAGGTAGTTTTCACCACTTTGGGGAGAACTAGAGTGGCAGCAGTATGGCATTGACTTTGAGGAACATCAGTATGATAATCATTTCTGTCTAAAAATGTTACTACATTGCAAATAACATTCAAAATTAATGTACTTAAGTCTTTTCTCTCAGTTGAAACTGTACTTGATACCACTTTGTGTATATGCAAGGTGAATAGTAAAATTGTCCAATCAGCTTCTCTGTTACTTGGAAGGCTGATACAGACATCATTAGGACAATAGAAAAGCTGTTTGTTTGTTTGTGAGAGGAATGATTTAGAGGATGCTGTATCAAAAATGAAAGGTGTAACTTATTGAAATTAGTTAATCCTAAAAAGTAAACTGTGGTGAATATCACTTAGCACCATAACTCGTGTGATGACTTGTAAATGCACTTTCCCTACCTCAGGAGCTTTCAGTCTAACACAATGGAATTAGAAATGTCTTAATGTCTATAAAACCTCAGTTTCTGTACCCTAAACTTTACACTAACGGTTATGAACTAGAAAGAGAAACTAACCAATCTTATTCCAGTTTGAGTATGATGAAAAAATAAAAACAAATGATGAAAAGAAACTGAGTTTAATTATTTAAAACATGGCAGTATTGCATTTGTTTAAAACACTAATATATCCATATGTTTTATGCACTCTTGACCATAACTAAAAATACAGCAAAATGGGTAGCGAAACATAATTAATGTACAGCACCCACTTTGCAGCAATTAGAAACTCAAAAATCCTTTCTCCAGCAATTCCCCACTTTAAGTTCCCCTCTCTCAGATGCTGCTGTGGTGGTGGCAGGTTGACTTTGCAGGATGCCCTTCAGATATTTGGGTTCTTACAGATCAGAGAGAGGGAACTTCTATGTTGGGAAGTGTCCCTCATGGAGAATGCTTAGCGATCAATGTCTTCTTATGCTAATGGGCACTAAATCTTGAGCGGTTTTGATGCTCTGTGGTATGGCAGTCTCTCCCATTGGTTCTATGCCATTTTGGACTTTATTGGTCAAAACCAATATTGTAAACTGGAAACCCACAGACAGCCGCTGAGAATCATGGCAAGATATCCCAACTACCAAGCAGACAGCTGCATTCTTCACTAGCCTCAATTTCTGGAAACTTTTGAGATGTTGCCCCACAGAGTGCATTGGAGTAGTTTTATCTTGAGGTGACACAGGCATGGATGACAGTTGTGAGGTTGGCATACAAAATGAACGCTTGCAGCCTCCTAGCTTTATGTAAATAATAAAAGCTGAGCAAACCACATCTTCTGGTATCAGCTGGGAGTCTAAACGGACCCCTGTATTGTGAATCTGCCAAACAAATGGTGGAGATGCACACTCCCTTAAACAAGCCGATATTCTTGCAGTCTCTTTGGGTTGCTTCTTCCAGCCAGGTAATTTCACCTCAACCTTACTTGAATTAGTTTTAGCCAGTTAGCCCTGCACCAGTCTCACCCAGATACTAAGGTGAGTATAAACTGTACTTTTGATGGCATAGCTAATCTAGGCTAATAAACTCTATCAGCAGAAGCCTAGTTACCATACTATGGCTGCTTTGCCAGCACAGGTATGTTGGTCGCAAATCACACCCAGATCTTCATAGCTATACTGGCAACAGTTTGTAGTGTAGACTTGGCCTTGGTTATGAACTAAGACCTACATGTTTTATAAGCAAACCTTTAATGTTTTTATAAACTTCCATCTGATTGATAGATGAGGATCTGTGTTTGAACTGATTCAGTAAGGAACTGTCTTGATTGGCAAATTTGGGGTCTCTATCTATATGCCAGTTTTCATCATTAAAAGGAACAGTGCATGCTGTTACTCTTCCTATTAACTCCTTAATTCTTTTGCTATCTGCCTTACGTCATTTCCATTGTGGAAAACATGGTTTAATCAAACATTCACTTTAGCAAATGTAAAGCAACGTAACAGTTTTGAAATTTTGTATAAATATTGGAAAACAGAACAATATTAATATGCCTATAAAATAAGACCACAGACAACGTTTGTGCAGCTCCTTGCATTGATGTGGAGCTCAAGTGAAGCAAAACATGTCCAGTCTTGAAAAGGAGGCACTACCAAGTTACCTTTTTTCACTCTGCATAATGGAAACAGAAATGAGATTGTCCAAGCTGATTCCTTTTCCAGTTAGTTTTGCTTTTGGTTATCAGGTATAATTTACTGCAGAAAATGTTGAGGTTACTACAAATGAAGCTTTGCAGTCAGAATACAGTAATTCCTCGCTTAACGTTGATTGTTATGTTCTTGAAAAGTGTGACTTTAAGCGAAACAATGTTAAGTGAATCCAATTTCCCCATAAGAATGAATGTAAATAGTGGGAGTTAGGTTCCAGGGAAATTTTTTTCACCAGACAAAAAAAATATATATAATGTATATGTTTTAAACAATTTAATACTGTTCACAGCTATGATGATTGTGAAGCCTGGTTGAGGTGGTGAAGTTAGAGGGTGGAAGAGGGAGGGATATTTCCCAAGGAATGCCTTGCTGCTAAATGATGAATTAACACTGGGCTGAGCCCTTGAGGGTTAATACATTGTTGTTAATGTAGCCTCTAATCAAGGCAGCACGAACAGGAGGGAGTGGAGACAGCATAGCAGACAGACAGACACACCTTGTGTGTGGGAGAGAGAGATGCACACTGCCCCTTTAAGTAAGATGACCCACTCTTAAGTGCATTTTCTTTTTAAGTGGATCAGGAAGTTGAGACAGCAGCTGCTGCCCCAAGCTCTCTCTCCTTCCATGTCCTCTCCCTGCTCTATATGGAGAAGGGTTAAGTGGGGGGCAGGGGGGAAGGGGGACACCCTGACATTATCCCTCCCTTCCCCCGTACAGCAAGCAGGAGTCTCTGGGAGCAGGTCCAAGGCAGGGAGCAGGAGCAGCACATGGCAGTGGGGGGAGGAACAGCTGAACTGCCAATTGTTAGCCTGCTGGATGGCTGCAGCATGGGGAATTTAGGAGAACAGGGCGCTGATAGGGGGGCTGCTGGTCCACCTTGTTTCCAGGTTCCCACCAGCTAGCTGCAATGGGCTGCTTTTCCTGAAAGCAGTGGACAAAGCAGGCGGCTGCCAAACCATGACGTTGGAAGGGAGCATTGCACAACTTTAAACAACCATGTTTCCTAATTGATCAGCAACAAAACAATGTTAACCGGGATGACTTTAAGTGAGGAGTTACTGTACTTTTAGTCTGCTTATGTTAAATTGTAAACTTGCTAGGGGTTTAATTGTCTAGCCAGATTTCCTTCCCCAAAAATGCCCAACCTGAACGAGGTTGTCAGATGAGTACATAATCTAACATTGGAGATGGAGGTGACAAACACTAAATTAGTTCAGGGGTTAGAACAACACCCAGACCCACTAGTGTGCAATTTTCTTTAACTGGAAGACTAAAACTCAACTTAAAATGGCTGCTGGGACTTAAATATCTGCTTGTGATGGGGAGGGATCAGGTTTGCAAGTGAGGACAGAGGTGTAATAATAAAGCTGTTTAGGAAAGCATACCTGTCTCTGGATCCAGACAAAGGTGCTGTGTGCTCTTCTATGAGCATGAAATTTCCCCATGTTAATATTAAAATCTTATTATAGTGACTTAAACACCAATTGAAATGAATAGTATGTTTTAATTTATTTCAGTAAGAATTTGAAATCTCAAACTATGAATTTGCAAATTCAAATGCACATTGCTAGCTTTCAAAGGTATCTTCATTTCATTTCAGACTATTTTTCTGTGATATTATTAGGGCTTAGTTGCTGAAGACTGAGTAAAGTCAGTCTTCAAAAAGCTTATACATAAAATAAAACATAATTAGATCAAGGCTAACATTACACACGGCTGTTTGAGCTGACCAGACTAGTAATGCTAATCTAGCTCTCTTTAACCAATAGTTTACCGAAGAAAAACTTGGTCAAGCAGAGAAGACTGAACTGGATGCCCATTTGGAGAACCTCCTCAGCAAAGCAGAATGTACTAAACTGTGGACAGAAAAAATTATGAAACAGACAGAGGTTTTATTGCAGCCAAACCCAAGTAAGAAACATGTTGGGTTTTTCATCAATACTTTAGTGCTAACAATCTTGTCTATTTGCGTGTGTGTATGTGTTTGACAGAGTCACTGCTGCATGTTTATACACACTGCAATTCATTGTTCCTGTTTAAAACTTCTCTTACGTGTACAAGATGTACAATGCTTTTTTGATCTGCAACAAATTAGCTCTTAATTCCAGTTCAAAGACTTGACTACATAAAACGGCAACTGGGATCTATAGCAGAACAATGACTGCGTGTGGGTTGTCTCAAAAACATTTTGAGATCTGACAGGATCAGAGCCTATGAGAGAACTCCTCCTAGCCCAAAGGAAAACAAAATGCTAGGGAAGATATGTTGACTATTTAATAGGTGTCACTCTTCCCTCAGTCTGTATTGTGTTGCTTTTCCACCATTGTATTAGGGGCATGCTGCTGCTTGATATTTGTCTGTGAGAACAGGAACTGGGATTCTGATCACTTGTCATATTACCTTTAGTGACTCTTTACAAGAAAGAGTTTTGATTAGACTTTGGCAAATTATGCCAGCATAATTCTGAGCTTTGTAACAAATCTGATCTGGCCATGCAAATTGCCCTTCCGGTTTGTTTTTCACAAATATGAGTGGTGGTTTACTGGGGAAAGGTTCACAAAATGTCAACGTATTTGTGGAAACCAAAACTGCTTGTATTCTTATTCAGTTGGAAAATAAACAAGATCATGATCCTTAGCTGATAGGTCACACACAAGCAACAGTGCTCAAATGGCACATATTGGCAGTAAATCCTTAAAGTGAATAAATTCAAATAATCTGCTCACAGAATAAGGCTAAATTCATGAACTAAGCTTCTCATTGCAAACTATTGGCTTAACTCCAAGTTGTAAACCTAATATCCTGGCCAATTTCTAGCATGAATTATTTTCTTGAGTTATATTCTATCTCAATTCCGGCTACAGTGTCAGCTGGTTATAATCTTCATTTCCTCTTCTAGGTTTTTCATTAGTGGGTCATATGATTCTCATTTAATATGTATTAAAAATAGTTTATACATTTTAATGTCTTTTGGGTGGATTGATGTAAATCACCAGGGTTTTTTTATTAAATCTTCATTTAATCATCAAGCAGGAAACCTTGATTTAAATACTTTACATTTGTATTCTTAAGTAAGATAAAGATTTAGTTATTTTCCTAAAGACATTTACATTCTCATTGGTTGGTAACCATTAAAAGTTGGATTTTTTTTTAATCGAGTAAATATACCTTTACACTAAATTTGGTGCCCTTTCCTATTTTCTATAGACATTTAAGCAACTATATATCTTTGCATACATTTATTCATAATCTCAACATTTTACATTTTTAAGTTAAAATATTGACTAGTGCCTTAATTTGCTAGACTAATTTTTACTCATTTACGATGGGCTATATTTGGATAGAAATTGTGCATTTTTAATTGAATTCCAAACCAATTTTAAAACTGTTGTTATCTAACAAAAAAAAATCTTAAATGTGCTGGACAAAGTTTATCAAACATGTTTTCATTTGACGCTGTCCTAACAAACTAAGTTTTATCTATAGTTATTGAATTGATTGTGTACGGTCTCTTGTCTTCAAAACTTCAATACTACTAGATCTCATCTGCACACACCTCATTTTTATTTAGAGATTGGAGAGAAAACAAACTTTCCTTCCCCCACCCCCACTACCCCACAATTTTCAGTTGGCTTCTCAACTCTGAATTAACTAGTCATTGAATTGAACTAATTGAATAAATAGAAAAGAAAATATTCTCTATGCACCTACCAAAGTGGCTACTGCCATCAAAAGCTGGCTTAGCACTTTAACAGACTCTGGTTCCAGGTGCTCAGCCAGTGTCTACCACCAGTTCAGTGACTCTAAAAATTTCACAGCAGAAGTGGTATACTGCTTCAATATTTTTACTTACAATTGTTTAATAGATTATACTGAGTTTAGGCCTTAATATATTTGAAATTATGGCAACCTACACGGTTTCTTTCCCTTTTTTTTTTTTTTTAAAGCAAGTGCATTAAATAAACCAAATTTTCTTTTTTATTTAAAAGGTTGATTTTTATCCACCCTGCTCAGAGTTCTATCTTAATGCACAGTACCATGTACAATTATAGCAAGAACCCCGCAACTTTGATTCAGTCTGCAACTGCTGATCTTAAAGTACTAGAAAAGCTGTGTCAAAGTCTCTGTTCATCTGGAAGCTGTTCTACACGCTTGGGTTAACTCTTCAATGTGATAGGCATAACATAGACTTTATTCTCTTTAATTGCATGAGAAATATCCAGATCTGTACAAAAATACAGCTTGAATGCATTTCCCTGCCTTGCCACTCCAGAGCACTCTTCGGGCTAGAGTCAGAGTTCTCTCTGGGTTTCCATGTTCCTCCTGCAGTGCATGGCTTGTTTTCCTAACCATGGAGCACTTTAACCTTGATTGGTCCTGCAGCTGTACCTGCTACAAAAACATCCCAATCTTCTCCCTTTTCCTGCCGAAAACTTCCTGTGTGACTGAGAGTCTTCCCTGACCCCCTCAGCCTCAGAGGTTTCAAAGGTTAGGATCACCACATTGGTTTCTGTTTAGCTGTTCCAAATCCCAGCTCACTTTTGAGGAGTTAGGAGAACCAGTTTTCCCCAACTTCAGCCCACCTCCTTAACATACCAGCTGTGTGGTCAGAGTGCAGTCACTAAGGGTAACTGCTTTCCATTTTCCCTGGCGTGGTGGGTACACAAGCACTGTCAGCCTGTAGGGGATTCCGTTTTTACACAAAGGTATTCAGTGATACAGCAATTTTCACAACTTCATAGTACCTGCTAGAAATCATAAATTGTAGGCTGTTCACATCTTCACAGTATTCCATGGCAAGCTGGACCTAAACTCTATTGCAAGATACTTGGATTCTGTGATATTCTGCTGTGGCAAACTGGAAATCCTGTAAGATTCTCTTCAGTTAGAAGATGGGTGTTTTTGATTAATTCAGCATGAAATTGAGTGTTACAACTGGTACTGTTCAGATAAAAAAAAAAAATCAATTTTATAGTGTTCCACACTTAGTTTGATATGCCAGTTAGGTTCTAGAAAGCAACTATGCTTTAATACAAATCAGAGTTAAAGCTGAGTGTTTTGGCAGCTGTGTAAAGAGATGAGTGGGGCTCATGGTATCCAGGAGGGAGTAAGGCAGTTTAGGATTGTGGAACAAGCACATTAGCTGCATACATCTACTAAAATGAGCAGCAGTGAAATAGTTGACAATATTGATGCAAACTATCCTCTTCGGGTTTCAGTCTTCACTTGTTGAGGTGAGTGTATCAGTTCATGCCGCTCAAAGCTGTTGTTTCAAACTGTTTGTTTTATATACTTAACCTCCAACTTGCTTCACCTCTTCAAAGTTTTCCTGACATCCGAAAAATAGAAACAATTCTCTTAAGTGACTGGTGTTGAAATCATGGAGCACACTTGTTGCAAGAGGTGATTCCAGAGTAAATTCTTCAGCAGCTGGATACACAGGCCTTGAATAAAAATATAACTAAAAGCCAAATTCTATGAAACCTGCCTATTATAGTTCCATTACATGAACAGAATGGCCCATAACAAAAATGCTAGCTCCATTCTCTTCTTTGGGGAAGAGGAGGAGTAGATGCTGCAGAGAGTTAAGTTCTTTGCTTCCTATAGCTAGAGGATGGTTGCAGGGAATTTGACCTCTGTAGATGAACAGCTGATAAACTAATGGTATTGGGAAAAGATGTGACTGCCCAAGCTGATTAACTTTCCCTCCCCTTTTGCCCTCTTCCCCCCTCTCCCCCTTGAAATAGTAGGGATTCAGATATGTAGGGGAGAGTTTGAGTGTATTTGGCAACAAGTCACATTTATCACAGTTGGTAGCTGGAACTAATATTCCCCTACTCTAAAAGTAAGCAGCACTTCCTTACTTTCCCTTCTATTGAGTTGCTGGAGGAGCTGTGCGTTCACAATGCTTGGAAATGATAGGTCTCACATAACTCCTTCACCAGGGGAAGAGACCAGCCTGTGGAGTAAGAGCCTCACTCTAATGCTGACAGACGGAATGTGAGGCTCTTACTCCACAGGCTGGTCTCTTCCCCTTGTCCTTGGTATGGAGCTGCTGCTGCTAGGAGCAGAGAACCAGTAATGCTGGAGGCAACCACTTCAGGTTCCCCTTCTGAGCTCAGTTGGGCCATCTAGTTGGCAGGGGTGCTATGGGAGGCTGAAGCTGAGTGGTCACCCTGGCTTGACTTTAAGTCTAGGATTCAAGTCTAGTTTCCAGTGCAATATCTGATCTCTGTTCATCAGCAAACTTAAGGGCCTGAAACACGTGTCTAACGACTTAAAATCTAAAGTGTCTGTGGTTCACTCAGACTGTAAATAATAAAATTACAGTGTTGTGAGCCTCTGTCCTGAAATAATACAGGAAATAAAGTTAAACACTTACATAATCTGGGTTTCTGGTTTTAAAACAAAGTAAACAGCCTATAAAATGTCTCACTAAAGGTTTAAAGAGAAATCTGAGTCATTAACTACAGGCTGGATGTAAATATGAATGAATGGCAATATCTCAGTTATGCTGGCAAAACCTTATTTTCAGCTCTCTGAATTGTATTCAGTTTTAATCTTATCTGAAAATACTCAGTTCAGACCAGCTATTCCTCTTCAGCGTTGAGTGTCACACCTTAATCTGCCTTTCTGTAAAACAGTAGATTAAGCTCCTTTAATGCTTTCTGCATAAATGCTTTGATACCTTTTAAGACATTTATATCTTCTCTCCACAATCCCAGCACAGCCATTTTTTCCCTATGAGTAATGAAACTAAAAGCTCTGCTATAGAAGAATGCTGGATTCTTAGTAGTAGTAATGGATATGTAAACATGGTGAATGGATTTGTTTATGCTACAGTTAAAAGGTACAAACAGTCACTAATTGGTGCTATACAATAGTCCTTACTCCCAAATGCTAATCTAGCTCACCAGAAACGTGTGGCAAATGTATATGACAAGTGCATGACTGTTTCAGTGGTAAGCATAAGTGCTCTTTTATGAAATTAGGGATGGGCCAAAGTTATAAAACTCAGATCGTGACTCTAGTCAAGACAAAGTTTGAAGTGTATTCACATCCAAAGCTCAGTCTCAAACCGATCTCTAGCACATTAAACAGATTGAAATATTAAAGAAATAAAAGCTGAAGAGACCATAACTTGTGTGGCTTCTAGACTTCGTGTCTTTAAAAAAAAAAAAAAAGGTCCTTCATACTCAACAGACTTACTCCCTACATGTAGTCATATCTACTGCTGACTCTAGAGACAGAATTTTTACTACGTCTTCTTGGAAACAGACATCAGTGTGGCTATAGGGAAGAAGGCTATGTTCTGTTCTTGGCCTCAGTGAGCAGTTCTGAATTCACCATGTCTACCTTAGAGAGCCAACAGTGGCACAGCTGTACTTAGGCAGATGCGCCGCTGTAAGATCTTCCATGTAGCATCTCTATGCAGATGGGAGAGAGCTCTCCCATCGATATAATTGAACCATCCCCCATCGAGCAGCAATAGCTATGTCCGCAGAAGAGCATCTCCCACCAACATAGTGCTGTCCACACCAGTTCTTCTGTTGGTGTAATTTATGTCACTCAGGGGTGCTGAGGTTTTTTTCACACCCCTGAGCAACATAAGTTACACTGACACAAGTGCTAAGCTATGTCTACACTAGCTTACAAATGAAAGCAGTCGAAACTGCAACTGCATTTAATGACCATGGGTGTGGCTCGAGTGTTACTGGGGAATAATGTGGCCCACACAACCTCTAATACTGGTGATGATGTGTAAGAAGGTATGAATTAGCTTTATTACAAGAGCCTATATTCAATTTTCATGGCTAATATTAGAAATACTTGTAAACAGAGCGGAAGAAGATTTAGACTAACATATCACGATTGGTGACGATCACTTTATCCAATTTCCTCAATTACCTAATACTTCAATATTCTGTGACTGAATTAGTAAGTTGCTTTTCTATGAGTGAATGTTTTTTAAATACTGCTTTGATTTACAGTAATTGCACTTCAGATTAGCAAGTAACATGTTTTTTAGATGCTAGAATAGAAGAATTTGTCTATGAGAAGCTGGACCGCAAAGCACCAAGTCGTATGAATAACCCAGAACTACTCGGCCAGTATATGATTGATGCAGGGAATGAGTTTGGCCCAGGAACAGCATACGGTAAGTTTGAGCCAAGGAGATGACTCAAATTTCAAAAAATGACTGTACAAATTTAAGCAGCAGAGAATCCTGTGGCACCTTATAGACTAACAGACGTTTTGGAGCATGAGCTTTCGTGGGTGAATACCCACTTCGTCAGATGCATCTGACGAAGTGGGTATTCACCCACGAAAGCTCATGCCCAAAACGTCTGTTAGTCTATAAGGTGCCACAGGATTCTCTGCTGCTTTACAGATCCAGACTAACACGGCTACCCCTCTGATACTGCACAAATTTTGTATTCAATGTACATCTCTTGAGAATATTAACTCTCTGAAGCCTTAATCCAAAATGAAGATGAGGATAGCTGCTGTTGGAACCCTAATTCTGCCTCCCTAGTGGATGCATAACTTTACTACCTGAACAGATACCCACATTTTGTTTCCCTATGAATGTCTAGTACAAGGGAAAGATGCGGTTCCTTTCTTTTGAATAGTGGTTTATTTGGGGGGAAAAAATGAATGACTTGTGTACTGTGCTGCAGAGTAGCAATTGCTGTTGAAACAACTAAAGTCTTGTTTTAAAATCTCTGTGCAGTTTCATAGTCCTGACTCTTTTAATTTTTTTAAACTACAGTATATATATCTAGTTCATAAGCAACATTTTTTTAGTAAAAAAGGGAAAACCCAGAGAAGGACATTGCTTATGAACAGGTATGCGAGGGAGAGTGGGACACAGCCCCTCCCCCCAACAGAGGTGCAAGGAGGGCAGCACAGCCAGCAGAGACAAGGGAAGAGGTGAGGCCAGAATCTCTCCGCCTCTGGCCAGTTGCTCTCCCCTAGTCTCTGAAACAGCTGCAGCTCTGGGGCTGACAGGCTGCAGCTGTGGTGCCCGGCCTGGCCCGGCCGCGCAGCCGCTACAACTGCCCAGCCCAACCTGCTAGAGCAGCTCCAGCCAGGTCAGAGATCCTCCCCTTAGCTCTCCCCGATAAGTGGGAAGGATGGGATTGGGAGAGTGGGGGTCCCGCTAGGAGTGGCGTCATGTGGCGGGTGGTCACAGGCGTTACTCCCCTGACTCCCAGCTCTCCCCCCCCCCCCCCCCCAAATACCTATTTCCCCACCAGTTGCTGTCCTGGCCCATCAGGGTTAGCAGGTGGCGCACTGGGACACTTTGTTTACTTAGGTCTACCTCCGTGCCTTCGGACGCTTGAGGTAAACAAACCATCTCACCCCACTAGCAGCTTATCCTGATGGCCCAGGAGCCAAAGTTTGCTGACCCCTGATAGGGTCATCTTATGAAGAGGTTATAAAAATTTCCATTTTTTCTTATCAGTCGGGGTGGGGTGGGGCAGCGCAGCTTATAAACGAACTGGCTTATGATTGAGTATATACAGTACTTTCTACAAGTGATTATTAGAGTTAGAGTAGACTTGTTCATGGATACTCTTACTTCCTCAAAAACCTACTCCTGTATAATGGCATCTCTGGCATTTTCCAGGAAAATCTTAGAGACTGGAGTCTTAATGTGAAGTCCAGTTCCTGTATTCGCTTAAACTTACCCATCAGTTTAATATAAGTAACAGTTAATTTTAAACAACTGTTAATGTATAGGTATATTGTTGCCAAAATACACATTACAAAGCCTGATAGTTTTCATTTCAGAACTCAAGGCAGCTCAGCAAGTAATTAAATTCCTCATGGAAATTCATCTCACAAAACAAGGTTTTTTTAATCAAAGATCTTTGCATCTGGAAGTAATGGGATTTTCTGTTAAAGCAGAAGATAACCTACTCTTTGTTGGAAGCATCCAAGTATAGATTTTCAGAGAAAGTGTATGGGTATAACTTCAGTAATGGCAACCTTTACAGTCAGAGAAGCTATAAGACAGTTGGACAGCCAGCCCACTGATGTTTTCAAGTATTAACCAGGCCTGAAGCTTGCTAGTCTTTATTTAAAACAAACTAAATGAAACTCAACTCATTCAGACCAATGTGTATGTAACTTCTTATAAGTATGCAGCCATTGCAACTGCTTTAATTCAGTCTAGGATGCAAAAATAAATAAGTTACACTATCAGCTTGCAATGACACCATTTGAATTATGCTTAATATGTTGAGCAAGAATGAATTTTGGTAGGAAATTGGTATTGATCAGTACTTGCACTGAAGAGAGAGAGAGTGGTAAAATGTGTGACCATTGGAAGCATCCGATCATGGTGTCTATCTGAAGTTGTTTTCATAACACTGTTCTTCAGAATCAAATTGACTAACATTTTGTATTAAAGTACAAATCCTACCTGTTTCTTCAAAAATAGACCTTTTAGAGTTTACATTAAATGCAAAAAGTATTCTCAACAGTTAACATTTTTTTCTATTTAGCAAAAACCTCAGATGGTTGAATCAAACTGTTAAAAGGGGGAAATTGCTTCTAAATTAATACTGATAATTGGAACTTTCATTAGCAAATGCGAAATGGAATTGCCATAGGTAGTACCACTACCACAATGCTGTAACTATTCAGATAGATTAAGATCTAACACTGAATGTTTGTTCCTTCAGAACTTCCAGTTAGTGACTCTCATTAAAACAGCCTTGATTCTAACTTTTTCTTTAAAAGCTATTTGTTTGGCATTTGCTAATTCTTCAAAATGTTGGTCTAAATTCTTGTGCTTGTAGAAATTTGCATAACCACCTACAGGGATCACTGTTTAACAATCATCTCTTATGCTTTGCAGGAAATGCACTAATTAAATGTGGAGAAACACAAAAGCGAATTGGAACAGCAGATAGAGAACTAATTCAAACATCTGCCATAAACTTCCTCGCTCCTCTAAGAAATTTTATAGATGGAGATTATAAAACAATTACTGTAAGTTGACAAATGTATTTTAAACACTTGTAAATAGTTCTAAATATAAACATTTAAGTAAAGGGATAGATAAATCACATGAAGTTTTCTTTAAAACTCCCAATAAGGAAAAAGCAGTTGAGACTTGACTTTTCTCTGAAAACACAGCAGGCATTACTTAGGAGAGGAGAGGAGGGGAAAAAAGTAAAGTCTGGTTCAAGAAAATTTTCTTGAACCAATCTACCACTTTTAACTCCTATCTGAGATAGGACACTTACTAAATAATTATCTGGATCTAATTCTGCATCTAATTACACCTGTGGTTTCAGTTTTAGGAGGCAGTCTGGATGCAGTATGTTACAAATATCACTCATTTATTACTGTAGATTATCTTCAGTAGTAGTACAAGCCCACAACTTATTTCATGATTCTCTTAAACTAACTGATTTTTCCTAAACTTCCAGAAAGAACGCAAACTATTGCAAAATAAAAGACTAGATTTGGATGCAGCAAAAACCAGACTGAAGAAGGCAAAAGCTGCAGAAGCTAGAGCTGCAGTAAGTAGAATAATCTTTTGTTTTTTTAAAAAACAAAAAAAACACACAAGAATTTCACACTAACTCTCCCCATTTGGGTCTCAAATGTAGACAGTTCTGGCCCTGTGCAAATTATAATTACTTATACTAGAACCCAGACATTAATATTATTACTTCAGCAAATATTTCTATGTCAAACTGAATAAGAGATGCCTAGGTAGAACTGAAGAGAAAATGGCACATAGCTGACTTCTTTAAATTAATACTATTTTTTTAAATGTAGGCATAGCAAATTTTTATGCTGCTTCTCTTCCCTCCTACTTGAATCTTTGTCATAATGACTAGTCTTAGGAACGCCAACCATGTGACTTCTTAGTGCCCAACTTCTAATCACTAATACTTCAAAATGTGGGGGAACTTTTTCACGTTAATTTTTAAGATGGGGTTTGTCAGACATTAAGAATTGCTCTTTTTTTGTTTTGTTAGAAGTGTGGGAGCATAAGCAGAACAGTTGGGGTAGTTGGGAGTTTCTGAAGGCTTAACCTTGCCCTGTACTAAATTACATTTGCTTCAATATTCTTGTCTTTTTTTTTTTCCCTTTGGAATGGCTTGTCACACAATTTCAGGGGATTTATCACATCTTTTTACATATCAACAGCTCCAAGTCCTGTTACCTTAGATATTAGCTTGCAAGGTCCAGTATAGCAGATAACTATTTTACCCAACATAAAAATCCCAGGAACAACTATTTCCAAAACATTTAAGCGGCCTTATTAATCTTAGTTTTACCTCAAGTTATGCTGCTGTTTGTTTACATGCGTTATTAGATTTTTGTTAGCTGTGGGAGGGAATTAATCTGCTGACTTTATTCAGAGGAACAAATTACTTGTGAGCTAGCAATCAGAGTACTGGGAGATGCGCTTCAACTGGGGCAGCTAGCCTGCACTGAAGCTCATGCCATCACGTCTAAAGCTAGTAGGGATATGTCTGCCTGTGTTTTATAAAGTACACCTTAATTTCTGACTTAATTAAAAGTACATCTACATTACCATCTTGCTTGCCTATACTTCAATTCTAAACCTCTTTAGTTGTTAAGTCAGACTAACAACATTTTAATGCTTTTCTGCCTCTTGAACACTGGGTTTCAAGCTTCCAGAGGGTATGCACAAAAGGGCCTATAAAGCCTTACCTTGTAGTTAGTAGTGAATGTTGAGAGTAGAAGCCGGAAGATCAAGAAGGGATGAAGAAGTGTGGAGGGATTGGTTCAGGTTGCCATGGATCATTCTTGATTTTTCTAAAGGAGGTTTGCCTGGCTTGCTAGCTGTAGTGAGTGTCTGAGTCAGTAGCGCACACTTTCATTGAGGGTTTTAATGCTCATCTTTATGATAGCCTCAGGTCTTGTTTCAAATGTTTTCTCTGTTCTATAGAAGAAAATGAAACAAATGCAGATGGATTATCATGTAACTTTAATCTCTTCATAAGTCATGCACCGTTATGTTCAATAGCTAAATGAAGTAGCCCAGAGCAATATTTAAAATGGCTGAATAAAACTACTTGAACTAAACCAGCAACTGTTTGGATTTCTAGGTATGCTTCATCACTTGCTCAGTTCAATCTTGCAGTGTTTAACTATTCTGTGTTCTGTAACATATTGTTCACCCGCAGTAATAACAGTGTAACCTGGTTTTGTTTCTATCTATGCACTAAAGCAACTAAACACATCTCAGCCTGAAGAAAATAACATTATGGTAAATGTCTCTTACATGCTCAACTTGCTGCATGTAAAATGGCTAAAGGTTTGTTGGCCTCCTGTGTTCATACATTCTTTTCCAAAGTGTTTCCTCTTGCTATCCAGCTCTAGTGGCCTTAATTGCCATATCAAATATTTGGAATGGAGAACTGAATCAATATTCCAATTTCTTGGAGTCCTTTCTTGAATAATACAAAAAAGTACTAGAGAAATGACTCATGGCTCTATATTTATATTTATTAAATTGTCCCTGTCAGACTGCATGCAATACTATAGCCTTGTTCCACAACTTTATTGATGTCAGAAAGCTTAATGTACCAACTTAATTTTGTTACTGTTGAAAAATTAAGTGCAGTTTTGGGAAAACAACTGAAATTCATTAGTTGACTTTCCCCGTAATATTTTGTACAGGACCATTTCAGGGGAATAGCACCTCACACTGCTTTACAGTGTCCTTGAGGGCACCCCAAACCAGTCAAAAGCATTATAGAGGACATGTCATAAAATAGTGTCATAAACACAAGTTAAATTTATCAGAGATTACCCATCATCCAGTGGGTCTATACATGTTTTGGTTCAGAGTTTCATCTGCAGTCAGTGCAGGTTGACCTTTCAAGCAGTTGTATGGAGGGGTGAGTGATGTTTGCTCACGTCCTTAAATCCAGTCCAAACCAGTATATATAATTGTCTAAATGTCGTATTTCTATGGATTTGCATTAATTACCTCCTAATGATTCCAGATTTCACAGTAAACCTACCCAATGAGCCAGGAAAACACAAACGCACACATTGATATAACAGTTTTTATGAGCAACCTATGTGCCCATAGCATTTGATTAGACTCCAGATGTTTGAATTATTGGATTAAATATTCTCAACATCCTAATCTTTGTAGTTTCCATGCTATCATGGTCTCCTATCTGTCGCAGTTGGAGTAAACTGTGAATCTAAATATTTTAGGGACTCTTTCTTGTCTTTGATATCAAAATAATTGTACGAACAATTGAAACTATGAATATTACAATGAAATTATTGGGCTAATTTAGAAATAACAATTGTAAGATGCTTGTTGCAAAGATTTGCTGATTCTGTCTCAGTCTGGAAAATATTTAAATCCTGTTTTTAGACCAGAGTGTTAGCACACTAGTCAAAACTACTTCTGTAGAACATGCACAATATTTTATGATGGTTCCTCCTTCTGGTGTTGTCCTCAGTTTGTACAGCATCTGGTACAATATGGCATTGATTTTCAGTGTGGCCTGTAATACGAATAAACACTGAAGTGTTAAAGGTTCCATCATTGATGGACAGTGAATTGTTAAACCAAAGAATCTTACCTCTAGTTATAAAACTAATGAAGTCTTGGGTCATAATTGCATATTTTAACCACAACTTTGACAGTGTCAGAATGGCTTTCCAAAAAACTTCTAATTTCAATGTAATAAACTAAGGGAAAGCTGCATTGTGAGGAAGACTCATGTTGTAGCTGTAATCAGTTTAATATTAAACTTATTATTGTGATGCCACAATATCATTTTTAATCAATTGTCCAGTTTCCTGAAATTATCCAGTTTATTGCAAGTCCTTGTAAAGGCAGCAACCAATAATGGAATTAAGATGGCAAAAGAAATCGCTTGTCTCAATTTCACTGTTGTGTATTTAACATAGTTTTTTCTAGTAGGCTCTTGTGAAGGGTGAGCATATCTTTCAGTTGATTAATCTTTCAACCTTAATGAACCTTAAAGTATCCATAACTAAATTAAAAATCATTAATTTATTTATAACTTTAACTTTAGGCTGTCTAGTTTGTATCCATTTTCCAAATAGTTACATATTTTACATCATAAGAGCTTCATGTTTCACAGACAGGTATCCCATTTTACAGAATTTGGATTTCTATCACTTTTGCTCTGCAGAGTATCCACTTAAGTTTTTTTATAATAGCTTCATACTATCACGTAATGCACGTAGTATAGTGCTATAGCAGGGGTAGGCAACCTATGGCACATTTGTCGAAGGCAGCACACGAGCTGATTTTTAGTGGCACTCTCACTGCCCGGGTCCTGGCCACTGGTCCGGGGGGCTCTGCATTTTAATTTAATTTTAAATGAAGCTGCTTAAACATTTTAAAAACATTATTTACTTTACATACAACAATGGTTTAGTTATATATTATAGACTTGTAGAAAGAGACCTTCTAAAAACATTAAAATGTATTACTGGCACGTGAAACCTTAACTTAGAGTGAATAAATGAAGGCTCAGCACACCACTTCTGAAAGGTTGCCGACCCCTGTGCTATAGGTATGCAGTTTAAGCTGGAATTCTTTATTGTGTTTAAAGAATGCATTACATTTTCTTGACTGAACATAGTTCATAGCAAAGGCCTTCATAGGGGTGCAGTGAGTCACAGTTGTCCACTCTTTACATCTTTTTTTTTGAGGGGGTGGGAGGAGGGAAGGAATTATTTAAGAACACACAAGTATTGCTTTACTGTGTTAAAACCACTCTGTGCTGTTCTAAATGTCTGTCTTAACTCTTAATGCTGACAAGGTTTGGGCAGAGGAAGTGACAAAAGTAAGTAAACAGTTCAGAAACTGCAGCATTATAAAACAATTACTTGTTTGATACAGTGTAATAAAGGGTGTTCCATGTTCTTGTAGTTAATACATTGCTGGCAGTCATTCTGCTGTATTGCATCATCTATTTAGCCCCTTACAGAGAATTTCAGATACTAATAGTGAAGTGAGCTACATCATCAGGTTAGCGTTTAGGAATAAACTTGGAATTTTAAAGAAATACTGTTTCTGGGTAACTACTGCCACCATGTGACATTCTTGTGGCAAGATATAATATGAAAAGATTGTAAGCCTGCAAGTAACAAGACAGTAGGGCTTCTCTTACAAAAGTTAGTTTCTTAGGACAGTATCTTACTGCAAACAAATCACGGTAACAAATTTATTTGTAGATTGATTTTATTTTATTTTTCCAGAAGGATTGTGTGGTAGTGCTCTGAGCTGCCAGTTAAGAGACAGACATTGAACTCTTGGCCTCCTAGTACTCAAATGGGGAACTGATACTGTGGAAGTAGCAAGCTCATCTGAAGGAGGGTGGAAAAAGGAGAAGCAGTGCTAGCCTTTGCACTCTTGGGTGGGCCTGCAAAACAACTAATTGGCTGCAAATGTAATGGAATGCAAGACAAAAACCATAGGTTGGCAAGATGATATTTTGAGATTTCACTTGACTGACTAGAGGCTTCTTGTGCCTTCTATTGGATTTTTAGCGCACATACAATGCTTTCATAAACACTGTCAAACTGGTTCCCTTTTCTTTCCATATGGCAAAACTAGGGATATGCCGATCCAATGGGGATTGATTTATTGTGTCTAGTCTAGATGCCCTCTCCCGTCAACTTCTGTACTCCAGTGCCCCAAGAGGTGCAGGCAGAGTCAACAGGGGAGTGGCAGCAGTTGATTCACCATGGTGAAGACACCATAGTAAGTTGATCTGAGTACATTGACTTCAGCTACATTATTGACATAGCTGAAGTTGTGTAACTTAGATTGATTCTTTCTCTCCCCCTTCCCCCCCCCTCCCCCCCAGCGTAGAGTAGGGCTGAGAAGAAAAGTCTTAAGGCATCTGAGAGCTGGGAGCAGAACATCAGAGCTCATTGCCAAATCATGCTGTTCTATACTATTGAGCTACCATTCTGTAACAAGGTTATACAGATTGCTACAAGCGGCTCTCTGGGCAAGTCTGGAGACTACTCATGGTACAGTTGGTGGCAGCAGCCTGAATGGCGTTCCATCACCCAACTAGCAGAGAAGTGGTCTAGAAAGCTGTGTTAGGTGTATCTAAGGAAAAATCCAGTGCCAGCTTTTCAAGCTATTGTCTTATTTGATTTCAACGCTTAACAAAGAGAGGCTAGACACTCTCTGAATGTATTACTTTTATAAAGTACCTATCTGTTGCCACAAGTGCTGTAGAGTTTAAAAAATGAAAATGTAATAAAACCAGAGACCACCCAGTCAAATCCTCCAACCTAAAGCTCACGCCTCCTTCCGAAGGCCCAGTAACTGATCTAAATGCTTTTAAATTGATCTAGCTTCCCCTTTATTGAAAGCCTGGAGAAGGAGGGGAGTCTGATTCATAAACTAATCTCTGAATCAAACCATAACTTCTGTTTGAAATGGCTTATCACTAGAAATATATCTCCAGTGTTGCTTTTAAGACTCTAGGTGATGAAGAATCACTTAACCAGTAGAACAACTAATCTTACGGATGTAATTGCCTTCACTGTTGAAATAAAGCACAGATTTTTTTTTAGTTTGAATTGGTCTAGCTTCAGTTTCTAACCATTGGATCTCGTTATGCCTGCTTCTGCTAGCTTAGTCTATCAAATCTTTCCCATATAGCTAGGCACGCGTAGATGATCATCACCCCTTAACTTTCTCTTGAGTGAACTTAAATAAACGGAACTTCTTTAGTCTCTTACTGTAAAGCATGATTTCCAGACCTTGAATTAGTCTTGTCACTCTTCTGCACCCTTTCCAATTAACTTTCTTTTTTGAAGTGTTGCCTGCACTGAATGCACTATACTGTGGAAGAAACAAACGCCACTCTCAGGTTGGAATCAACAAAATCAGAGACCGCTTTATTCAGGACATGCAATATTGAGGAAGAAACTGAGGCAGAGATGCTCTGTCAGCTGTGTTCTTCCCTGGGTCAACTGGTTATCTATCAATAAACTTCTCAGCCCGGAAGGCTTACAAATCCATAGTCTGAACTGAGGTGGAGAGCAGGTATCATGTCAAGGGCCCTTCATGGCAAGACAGTGAGTCATCTGCTACTTCCTGTTCAACTGGGAGTTTTCACTGACTGTGACTGCAAAAGGTGGCAGTGAAATTCTGATAAATTTGGTCAGTGGTTCTCAACCAGGAGTACATATACCCTGAGGGGTATACAGAGGTCTTTCAAGGCTTTTTCCTTATCTCTGGGAAGGGTTACGGTGAAAAGTTGCATGAGCTCAGAATGTCTGTTGTGCGTGTGTACCAGTTTTACCCCGGTGATATAAATCGGTATGCCATAATGCTACACTTCAATCAGTGACCGTGAAAAAGGAGATGAGGCAATGCATGGGAACGTGAAGAAACTAGAGATCTTGGAGCAAGCCATCGCAACCTCCAGTTCAAGTAACGCTCTACATATAGCAAGTAAGCTTGACTTAAAAAGCAGTGATGCTTCCAAAGGCCCTTCTGTCTGCTGAACTAATTCAGTGTGCACCTATTTAATACACAGTTGTATAACTTCTTATTTTGTCACTATGAAATTGATAAGGAATCTGCTTTATTTTCTCTTATCATTAACGAAACAGCGCAGAGGGCAAATTATCCACTGTAAAGTTTCAGCCTTGTTACAACTTCATATCTGCATGTGTTTAAAAACAATCCCGTGAAATTTACTGCAAGTTGAAGTACCAAAAAAATTTACTTTTGTAAAACGAAACAGTTAACTAGGTTTCCCATCCGTTGGGAAGCTGTGTGGAGTGCAAAAGCAGGAAATTCAACTCTTCTTTTTTTAAAAAAAAAAAAAATTTCCCCCAACCTTACCACTCTCCCCTGCAAAACAACAAACACCAAAACAAAACGCACACAAACCCTCCTATTTTCCTTGCTGTTCTTACACAGCTCTTTCCGAATGGCCAGCCATGAGTTCATTGTGCTGGTGAAGTCCTGACTTCTGAAGCAATAATGCAGCAACACTTCAGGCATAGGAATTTATAGTAAATGTCTCTACTATTTTCTCTAAAAGTAAGACTCCTTTTCTGGAGGGGAGAGGGAAGAGCTAGCTTGTCCTGAAAGACTTCTGACAGAACAATTTCTAATGGACCCATGCTGTCCATTTGGGACACGTTTGGAAAGTTGATAGGAATTAGTTTGTTTGCTAAATTACAGGTCATCTCATTACTAAATACCAACTGTATACTTAGCTCTCCACAGCTGCTTCACTGTCTTTTAAGCAATTTCAAAAGTGGCTGTAAAAACTTAACCCAAAAATATTTTAGTTCCATAATTCTTCTGTGCATATTCCTTCGAATGAGTCACTTCTGGTGTTCCCATGGAACTATTCATAGTAGGATAAGCAGAAATATAGTTTCAGGTAAAATGACATGCAAGAAAAAAAATTGCCACTTCAATAGATCTTGTAAATTCATGTCCCTTATTGTAAGAGTAGTTAACTGCTGCATCTCAGGCAAAGACAGACTTCTGCCACTGAATTATCCCATACAGAAACCAAACACTAAATGGTCAAATTTAAAAGCACTGAGAAAAGAATCTAGATACTAGGACTGCATACTTCCCACCAGACACCTCAGAACAATTAATTTTGGATACTACAACTCTGATTATATAGACATGTGCAATTTGGGTGGCATTGGTTGCTCAGAACAGTGTGGAATTCAGAATGACTTGCTTTTGTGTTTAAATGAGACCTCTAATGTTACTAGATTACTTTAGACTTGTTCTAAAATTGCTAATAACTGTAGGCTAACTAGTAGCATTAGAGTAATCCATGAATTTGAAAGAGTTGTAAAAATATTAGTGTTTTATATGAAGTCTTGAAGTTCTGCTGTTGGTGGCACTAATCCATTTTCTAGTGTAGCAGAGAAGTTAAAACCTCAGACTGGGATTAAATTTAAATTTCATTTGCTCCTTAGAGATCTTAATTTTGGGGCACCCATAGATCTGCATAGGCAGATCAATCGGACATAAAGCTTGGTGACTAAACCATTCTGTTAAAATTTTGGCAAAAAGGCTCATATATGGCTATTTGAAACTGCCTGAAAACACTAAGTAGCTATAATCTATTCAGTATTGTAGCACTTGAAAACAAAATTGGGCCCTAATCCTGCAAACACCTAAACATATGCTTTACTGCATGCACGTGAATGATCCCATTGAAGTCCATGGAACCATTTAGATGCATAAAGTTAAGCACCTGTGTGTGTTTGTAGGATCAAGGCCTTCACATAGAAATTGTAATGGTGTTAGTAAGCAGTGTTAAGCTTTTTTTTTTTTTTTTTTTTTTTCTTCCCCCAACCTTCTAATAAGTTTATACTCTTCAGTCTGAACAGGAAGTACGAATAACTCAGAGTGAATTTGACCGTCAAGCAGAGATTACCAGACTTCTGCTGGAAGGCATCAACAGTACACATGTGAGTATCTAAATGGTAGAAAATGAAAAAAAATAACTACAGAAAGTTGCTTGGAAATACTTTTAAAATGCTAGTTTTTCCATAACACCTTAAAATGTGTTACACAATACATACCCATTTGAATCTCAACTTCTAAGCTGTAGTTACTGTCTAGCTACCTTAACTCTGGTCTCCCCAGGGCCCTAGCAAGAAGACCTTTTGGGCACCTTTGTTCTAAGCTTCTGAGATCCCCACCAGACCCACCCTGTGTTGAGGCTACAAATTACAAAATTACTGTGTACTACAGTAACTCTTCAGTTGGGCAGAGAATTAAAAATGGTGGGCATCATGCAAGCATCATATCTCTGAGGCCTGAAAATATTGTTTCTATAGTACTAACATCCCAATTACCTTGTGAGTCTGGGTCATGAATTTGTTGTTCCCTAGCCATCCCCTCTTCTCTCTCCCTACCACCCCCAAATTCAGGGTTGCTACTGATGCTAAGCTACCAAGCCAGCCCTTTTAATGCAGGTATAGTATTCTTCTTATGCACAAAAAACTTGAACTCTTCACTATATTATAGGCACATCATCTTCGCTGTCTGACTGATTTTGTTGAAGCTCAAATGACCTATTATGCACAATGTTACCAATATATGGTGGACCTCCAGAAACAACTTGGAAGGTAATAAAACTGCAAAAGCTTTTTTTATAGTTTCAGCTTTCTGTAAGGGCTTGTTTAGAGGAAGGAAAACTTGCACTGTTGTAACTACATTGGTATAGAGTAAGTTCTGCAAACCTCTAATGCACATGTGGAGCAGAAATCCCAAACATGTAGATAGAGCCAATGCTGTGAAGCATAAAATGAGACGGAGACTTTGCGGAGTCTATAATGAGGCGTGGGGAGCACATGTGACCACTTCTGGTAGAGATCTAGAGGATTCCTAGCAGAATCCTTCTAATTATTCTACTGCGTTGGTGTTGTTCCATGCTAGCATACAGCTGTCAAATGTAGTGGAGGCCGTTGTACTATTTGTAGATCCATTAGCAAGTTAAAAGTCAAATTGATTTGCGAACCAAGTGTGTTCTCCAGAGTTAGAGCAGGTTATCAGTAAAGCAAATTACTATGGGGAGAAATACATTTCGTAATACAAGAAGCTTGGTGGGGAAATTAATGGTAGCAACTGAGTAGGTAAACTACTTGCTACTATCTGGATAGCTTAAGCTTTTTTAAAAAAAGCAAGTGAGAGAAACCATCTATTGCCTAAATTCTAAAATGCTTTAAAGAATTGTATGGTTATAGATTCTATACATTTCATACAGCTCCCTATTTCAAACCCTTTGTCCCAATCAGAATTTTTCTGAAACTATAGTGTATGCCAGACCACTTTATTCAACGGAGAGCAAGCTTTCTGGATTCAGTGTCCACATGGGGTTTATTCCAAAATAGCTATTCCCAAATAATTAGCTGGGAATAGCTATTTTGGTATCTTTCAAGGTGTAGACAAGCTTTAATTGAATAATTTCTGTTAACCTTTTCTTTACGAGAAGAAAAGAGTCTCTTTTGCAGCCACTTGTAAATGGAAAGCTGCTTTAACTAAAACTCTTAATGGACCTGTTGAAATACATTCTAACACATACTCAGTGAGTGGAATCTATTATTTTATTTTATTTTTTGTGATGATGGTAACTGAAATTTACCATTAACTTCCCTTCTCAAAACAAGCTTAAAAATAACTGGCATTTGAAACTAGTATCTTTTAAAATTTGATGCAGTATTATAATTTGCACTAACTCATTTACAAGTTTTGTTATGTTGTATGTGGGCTGCTAAAACAACAAGCCCAACACATACGTACATTAGAATCTCGGTTAAAAACTGACTGGTCAACCACACATCTCATTTGGAACTGGAAGTATGCAATCAGGCAGCGGCAGCAGCAGAGACACAAAAAAGCAAATACATTTAACACAGTACTGTACTGTGTGTAAAAAAAAAAAAAAAAAAAAAAAAAAAAAAAAAAAAAAAAAATTTTGTTTAAAAAAACAGAAGTTAAAGATTTGACAAGGTAAAGAAACTTTCTTTACTTGTTTCATTTAAATTAAGATCGTTAAAAGCAGCATTTCTTTTCTGCATAGTAAAGTTTCAAAACTGTATTAAGTCAATGTATAGTTGTAAACTTTTGAAAGAACCATAGTGTTCTGTTCAGAATTATGAACAGCCTACATTCCCAAGGTATTCATAACTCGAGGTTCTACTACATGAGGCTTTGTATTTCTCTATATAGATAAAGAATGCATAAACTTTACCTTCGTGAGAGGGAGAGTGTGGTAGCTATAGCAGGGAAAAAGCTAATACTCCTGAGTCTCTTTTTGTCACTTAAGCCCTGTGCCTCATTTCTTCCTCTTACAAAGCGCTTCTGTTAGCTATATGAACAAGTTAAGAGGTTTAATATCTGTAAAGCCCATTGAGAGCCTCCATGAAAGATGGTACACTCATATAAATTAAGTAACTTGTATACCACAGAATCAAAAGTTGAAGAGAAGCTACATGAGAGAGGCACAGATTTTTGGATAGCTTACATTTTTATGATGAGTCGAAGTGTTTTTGAAAGACTGTTCTGAGTAACAACAAATGGCGAGAGTACAGACTTCAAGAACTAGGTTGATAATCTATAGCAGGGGTCAGCAACCTTTCAGAAGTGGTGTGCTGAGTCTTCATTCATTCACTCTAATTTAAGGTTTTGCGTGCCAGTAATACATTTTAATGTTCTTAGAAGGTCTCTTTCTACAAATCTGTAATATAGAACTAAACTATTATATGTAAAGTAAATAAAGGTTTTTAAAATGTTTAAGAAGCTTCATTTAAAATTAAATAAAATGCAGAGCTGCCAGGACCCAGGCAGTTTGAGTGCCACTGAAACTCAGCTCGCGTGCCACCTTTGGCACCCATGCCATAGGTTGCCTACCCCTGATCTGTGGAAAGCAAATAGGACTTACTTGAAACATAAGTTTTAACCTAAAGGAGATAGTTCCTCTTAACTAATTCCTTTGCCTAGGCATGTACAGTGCTTTTATTTTAACATGCTTTTACAAACTGCCAGTGGTTATGGAAATATGTCAATGTGGTCTTGAAACTTGGCTTTACCCTATCTCCATAATCCTGTGATGCTCAGTCTATGGGCTGGAAAGTCTCTCAAACTGCCATATGAAACTTGAATCTACTACTCCTAGGGGGTGATTCTGCGAGACTGCACAACCACAGAAAACAGCCCCCCCTGCAGAATTCCTGTGCTTCCCTGCAGAAAATGGCCCTCCACACTCAGACCCCCCTGCTGATCCCTGATCACCTTCACCTGGATCCCCTGCAGAGTCCCCTTGCTCCTTCACCCAGAACCCCTCCCCGCACCTAAGCCCTGGTACATCCAGATCTCCCTCTGAGCCCAGATTGCCCCACACAGAAACTTCTCACCCCACACCTGGATCCCTCTGCACTTGGATCCTGTTGGGCTAAACCTGCCCACCTATGCCTGGTGCAGTGGGGCAGGGCCCTGGAGTGTTTCTGAAGCAGGCCTGGCCCTTCCACTGTCAGGGTCGGGTGCAGCCTCGCTGCCAAATTCCAGTACCGGGGTGGGGTGGTGGTTTCAGGGTGATCTCTCACCTCAATGCAGCCAGTGGCCTGTGCTCCTCACTACCATACTGGAGCCACATTTATTTATTGACAAATAAAATTTGCAGAATTTTAAATTTTTTGGCACCGAATTCCCTCGGGAGTAATCTACTTAGCTTAAAACTATAGTGGTGGTTAAACCAATTCCTGTCCTTCCTGCCATATATCTTGAATAAGGAAGTCTGCACTGTACTAGTCCTGGAGTGTGAGCGGACAGTTTCTTGAGTTCCACTTTTCACACTGGATAGGGCCCTAAATTTGTAAATAAATGGGGCATAGTTGCTGATTGCTCAGAGTAGGAGAGGATGAAGAGGATATGTAGACCACTTGGCTTGTGTACTAGCTGACTGACCACTGGTGCTGTCAGATATAGGCAACAGCCAGACTTTCTGCAGAAGCAGGCTGCCAGGCAAGGAGGGCAGATGTCCTTGCTTAGTTTTCTGTCTTGATTTGAGGACATGAAATTTATGTTCTTGTTCGGGTATGTAGTTACTCTGGGATTTGTAGCCAGTATATGCAAGTTCCGGCTTGGATTGTGAGATGCTCAGGGTACGACTCTAGCTCTTAATTTTATTTGAAATAGCATGAATGCTATTCTGTGGTGAAATAAAGTAGGCAGGGTAAGGATGAAGTCTCTTCCCCACATCAAGAGTGTGAAAGAGGTAGCACTAGTGGGGTTTCCAGCCTGTGTAGGACTGATGGGAGAAAGTGGAGATTTGCAGCAAGATGATATCTGAGCTAGAGTGGCCAGAACACTTTGTATATAGACTGTAGAGGATGGTGGTTAGATGGAGGGTATGGGGCAGAGTGACATGGAGTTTGCACAACAATAGCTTCCGTGGGTGGGGTGGGGGCGGTGTTTTAATGGCTATATATTCCCTTGTCAGGGGAATTGTCTGAGTTGTAAGTATCATATTCCTATTCATGTCCAATAGCTGGTTTTATTTGTGATACTGATAAAACCTATCATTCATGAATAATGCTTAGTAGCTATCAGCTATAATGGTTCTGCTTGTGAAATCCATGAATCAAAGATGATTTCCCATTTGGGGTGTTGACAGATGCAACTGGCGTGAAGAGAACTACACTTCAGACGTCAAGGAAGGTAATAAGCTTTGCTGTCACAACGTGTAGTGCCTGTTACACAGTTGGTAGGAAAGGTCACAGGGTCATATAATTGAAACTCTTACGATAGTGATGAAGGCTTGCTTCCATGTGTGTTGAAATAATTCAGTCCGTGGTCGTCTTGTTTTTCCACAGCTTTCCATCTGCCTTCCGCTCTAACAATAATCAGTCTTCCTCGACCACAGTGCCAAGTGTTTCTGCTTCCTCAGTCTTGGCTTCTGCCTCTGCTTCATTGCCTTCAGTAAGCAATTCAGTAGTTACTTCAGGCTTCAGTGAACTCAAAGCATCAAGTGGCAGCAGGAAAGCCAGAGTTCTCTATGATTATGATGCTGCAAACAGCAGTGAACTATCACTTCTTGCTGATGAGGTAAGAGGCTTTTTCTAAATAGCATCATAATTTAAAACCAGTATACTCATGACTAATAAGTTTAAATGCCTTAAATACTATTTTAGGAAACTTGTGTGTTCAACATAGAAATAGTGACTTAAGTATTCTGGAGTGGAGGCTAGAAACCTCTCTGTGTAACCTAATGCAGTAGCTCTCAACCTTTCTAGACTACTGTACTCTTTCAGGATTCTCATTTGTCTTGCATACCCCAGGTTTCACCTCACTTAAAATCTACTTGTTCGCAAAATCAGACACACAAATACAAGTGTCACAGTACACTTTTACTGAAAAAATGGCTTACTATCTCATTTTTACCATATAATTATAAAATAAATCAGTTGAGATGAAAGTACGATATTTATATTCCAGTGTTACAGTATATAAAGCGGTATAAACAAGTCGTCGTGTGTTTGAAATTTTAGTTTGTACTGACTTCACTACTGCTTTTTCTGTAGCCTGTTGTAAAACTAGGCAAATATCTAGATGAGCTGATGTACCCCGAGGGGTGCATAGAGGTCTTCCAGGGCGTACATGCACCCCTGGTTGAGAACCACTGACCTAATGTATCAGAATTTCACTGCCACCTTTTGCAAGTCACTGAAGTTCCTGGTACTTGCTTATCCTAATATCATAAAATGGGGTAACTTCTGTGAGGCAGGCACAGTAAGTGTTATCCTATGGGTTAAGCAGTTGAGGTTCAATTCTGCCACCCCTTTTCATGTTATGTAGTCTTTCTTTTTTCCCACCAAAAAAGTTAACACTCCTCTGACAAACATAAGGAGGATGCAAGTGGGATAGGATCTCAGTTAAATAGGAAATGAACAAGTTAAGAATTACTTCGGTCTGGTCTACGGTATGGACCTATATCACTATAACTAAATCACTCGTATAACTGGATCACTAAATCAGCACCCCTGAGCAATGTTGTTATACTGATGTAACCTCTCATGTAGACAGCACTATGTTGGCACGAGAGCTTCTCTCAGGGAAGTGGACTAACTATGCTAATGGGAGACCTCTCTCCCATTGGCTTATGACTTCATTAAAGTGCTAGAGCTGGGTTGATGCAGCTGCACTGATGGAGCATTTTAAGTATAGATGTGCCATTAGACAAGTTAGAAGTCTTCAAGTCAACAGGGCCTGATGAAATACATCCTAGAATACTTAAGGAGCTAGCTGAAGAGATCTTTGAGCCATTAGCTATTATCTTTGAGAACTTGTGAAGGATGGGAGAGATCCAGAGGACTTTATAAGGGCAAATATACTACCTATGTATTAAAAGGGGAATAAGGACAACCCAGGGAATTACAGACCAGTCAGTTTAACTTCAGTACACAGAAAGATAATGGAGCAAATCAAACAATTTGCAAGCACCTATAATAAACTAAGGTAATAAGTAACAGTCAACATGGATTTGTCAAGAACAAATCATGTCAAATCAACCTAATAGCCTCCTTTGACAGCTTAATAAGCCTTGTGGATGGGAGATGGTAGATGTCATATCTACTTGAGTAAAGCTTTTGATGCTGTCTCACATAATCATCTCATAAGCTAGAGAAATATAGCCTATATGAAACTGCTGTAACAGGGGTGGGCAAACTTTTTGGCCTGAGAGTCACAGCTGGGTGAGGTAATTGTATGCAGGGCCATGAATATAGGGCAGGAGGTTGGGGTGTTGGAGGTGGTGTGGTATGCAGGAAGGGGCTCAGGGCAAAGGGTTGGGGTACAGGAGGGGGCTCAGGTCACTGCCTTCCCTGCCCCTGCGCTGCTCCTGGAAGTGGCCAGCATCTCTAGCAGTGGTTCCTGGGGGTGGGGTGGGGCAGGCGGCTCCACTGTGCACTGCCCTCACCTGTGGGCACCACCCCCGAAGCTCCCATTGACCGTGGTTTCCAGGCACAAAGCTCTGTGTGCCCCCCACCACCACCACCACCAGGGGCCACAAGGACATGGAGCTGGCTGCTTCTGGGAGCGGGGTCAGGGTAGGTAGGGAGCCTGCCTTATCCCCCCTGTGCCATGGGGCTGGCAATCCTGCGGGCCAGATTGAAAACCCTGACGGGCCAGATCCAAACCACAGGCCGTAGTTTGCCCTCCCCTATGCTATAAGTAGGTGCACAACTGGCTGGAAAACCGTACTCAGAGTAGTTATCAATGGCTCATGGTCAAGCTAGAAAGGCATATCTAGGGGGGTCCCTCAGGGATCTGTTTTGGGTCCAGTTCTGTTGAAAATCTTCATAAATTATTTGTCTAATGACATAGAGAGTACACTTATACATTTGAAGCTGAGAGGGGTTGCAAGCACCTTGGATGACTGGATTAGAATTCAAAACGCTCTGGACAAATTGGAGGAATGGTCTAAAGTAAATAAGATGAAATTCAGTAAGGACTAATTCAGGGTACTACACTTAGGAAGGAATAAGCAGTTGCACAAATATAAAATGGAAAATAACTGCCTGGAAAGAAGGAATGCAGAAGGTTCTACCGTTTTTCATTGGTCAACAACATAACACTGTTGCAAAAAAAGCAAACATTGTTCTGGTGTGTATTAGCAGAATTATTGTAAGCATGCATGATAAATAATTCTACCACTCTACTTAGCACTGATAAAGCCTCAACTGGAGTATTGTCCAGTTCTGGGTGCCACATTTAAGGAAGAATATGGACAGATTGTAGAGAGTCCTGAAAATAACAAAAATGATTAAAGGTTTAAAAGAAACATTACCTGAGGAAAGATTGGAGGCAAAAAATTGGGTTGGTTTAGTCTGGAAAAGAGAAGACTGAGATGGAACATACCTTTTCAAGTGTATAAAAGGTTACAAGGAGGAGGCGAAGAGATCCTTAACCTCTGAGGATAGGACAAGAAGCAATAGTCTTAAATTGCAGCAAGGAAGATTTAAGCTAGACATTAGGAAAGCTTTTTAACTGTAAAGGTAGTTAAACACTGGAACAAATTACTAGGGGGGTTGTGGCATCTCTGTCATTAGAGGGTTTTAAGAACAGGTTTTAAGATCACCTGTCAGGGATGGTCTAAGTAATCCTTAGTCCTACCTCAGTGCAGGGGACTGGACTAGATAACCTATCGAGGACCCTTTCAGTCCTACCTTTCTGTGATTGAAGGAACTTTAAATTGCAGAGGAACTTAAAGTTGCCGAGGAACTATCCGTATTAAGAGAACTGCTGTATAGAGGATTTATATATAAAGTCAACATGTATAAAAGCAATAACAAGACAAAGGTTTCATCTAAATATCAAAAGGGACTCTTTCTAACTCAGGCCTTTTAAAATACTTTCTACTTTGTCAAACTCTCTCCTACTGATCATGAGTAATAGTTTCTGCAAACGTTTGCTTACTGCTCTGTGGAAGCTCATGTGAAATATACCCTTTTAAAAATATGCATGTAGCTAATATCAGAAATCCGAGCCTTTGGAAATATTTGTTCTTTATTGCCAAGAATATTTATTCTAGGTCAAATTTTAATGGTGTTTTTTTTTTTTTTTTGTTTTTAGGTGATCACAGTGTACAGTGTCCCTGGTATGGATTCAGACTGGCTGATGGGTGAAAGGGGAAATCAAAAGGGCAAAGTGCCTATTACTTACTTAGAACTGCTAAACTAAATGGCTGGCCTGACTAAAGACTGCCAGTTACGGTGACACCATATTTATATACAATTAACTTTATATAAAGCAGATTTGAGTGTCTTCCATGTTATTGTCTTAAGGGAGAAGAATACCAGTCATCCAAAACTGGCTCTTCTGCCAGTATTGTTGCATGGTAAATACTCTGTTGAGATTTCATTTGTGTTTAAAGCTTTTATTTCATGTGCCAAGAATGTTTCCTACAGAATTGTTTCTACTGAAGTTTCCACTAATACCAAGATTCTACTTTTGAGTAATCTAGACCGAAAGCAGGAGGGCACTGTTTTCTACTGAATTTTTCATTAATGGCAAGCTTCTTTCCTCACATAAAATAAATTTATTGTGAATTGATATCAGTCGGACTCCAGTTATTTGCTCAGCATAGTGAATTGCCAAAAAACTGGTGTTAACACTTTAAAAATTAAACTATATTTGTCTCTGGCTCTCCAGCATGATATATTGATATGAACTTGTTGACATTTTGTGGTTAACAGTTGAATGATACATACATTTTAATCCTTTTAAAGTAAATTGAGTTCCTAGTTGAAAACCCATTTTTGATTATTTTTTTTTATGTATATTTGTGTTTGGGTTTTGTGGGGTTTTGTTTTTTTTGTTTGGTTTTTTTTTTTTTTTTTTTTAAGGTAACATTTCCAGAGAACCCTGCTTGATGATTTTTCTGCCTCATGCCAAAGCTTTAATAAAGCAAAAACACATGAACCAACCCAAAATTTCAAACTGACGTACTGCAGTCTACTCAAAGAAACATCCAGAAAAATTCTAGATATTCATTCCATTCAATATAAATGTCACAGGAAGCATCATAAATGTTTGCTTTCACTATACGTAAGAAAAGATAGTGCTAAAGTCTTGGGAGCAGAAAATGACCCAATGACTTAACCAGAACTTCCACTGACACACGTCAGTGTCAATTTATGCTATTTTTAATTGTCTTTCATGTAACAAACACATTTTGCATCAGATATGCTTTTAAGTTCAAGGTCACATGTAGGTGAAGGTGGGCAGTTCACTAATTTACTCTTACACTTAGTGTTTATTAATACTAACTTCAAACTAATCAAAGAGCTTAATTGAATTTTCAGTAAGTTGTCAATTACATCTTTATTGAGATGCACCAATCTATTGCTGCCACAGAGCAGCCTGGCTCTTTAAAAGGATAATGGGGATCTAATGCAATGTCATTTATTAAACAGTGACAGTAGAAAAATGTCTGGAGATGATTAAAACTAACTCTTAGGCGTGGTCTACACTGTGCGTTTAAACCAATTTTAGCAGAGTTAAACTGATTTAATGCTGTACCCGTCCACATTACGAGGCCCTTTATATCGATATAAAGGGCTCTTTAAATCGGTTTCTGTACTTCTCCCCGATGAGAGGAGTAGCGCTAAAATCAGTATTGCCATGTTGGATTAGGCTTAGTGTGGCCACAAATCGACGGTATTGGCCTCGGGGTGGTATCCCACAGTGCACCACTGTGACCGCTCTGGACAGCAATCTGAACTCAGATGCACTGGCCAAGTATACAGGAAAAGCCCCATGAACCTTTAAATTTCATTTCCTGTTGGGCTAGCGTGGAGCTCTGATCAGCACAGGTAGCAATGCAGTCTCCTGAGAATCGAAAAAGAGCTCCAGCATGGACTGCACGGGAGGTACTGGATCTGATCACTATATGGGGAGAGGATTCAGTGCTAACAGAACTCCGTTCCAAAAGATGAAATGAAAAAATATTTAAAAAAAATTCCAAGGCTATGATGGAGAGAGGTCACACCAGGGACTCAGTGCAATGCAGAGTGAAAGTTCTGGTAGGCTTGTCTGAGCTCCTTAAAACCAAAGCAGCAAACGGAAGGTCCGGGTCAGGGCTGAAAACATGCCGCTTCTACGCTGAGCTGCATGCAGTTTTAGGAGGCTGCACCACCACTACCCCACCCTGTCCGTGGACTCCGAGATGGGGGTTGTAATTTCAACCATGGCTGAGGATTCTGCGGAAGGGGAAGATGAGGAAGAGGAGGACGACCTTGCAGCGAGCGCACACACTCCGTTAGCCCCAACAGCCAGGAGCTTTTTGTGACCCAGACGGAATTACCCTCCCAAGCCACTAGCCCAGACAGTGAAGCCATGGAAGCGACCTCTGCTTTGCTTGCAATGGATTCCCTAACTGTAGTGGGGCGAAGATGGAACCTTGTCATGGTATTCTTTCTTCAATTCTGAACCTTTAGAGTCAAAAATTGGTACCAGCATGAATTTCTCTAAAGCTTAATTACTGCTTAGATCTGATAAAGCTGCCACCACCCAAAAATAATAGTGTTGTGGGCACTCTGGTCCCTTCAAACAACCTTCCCTTGCGGGACCCCAAGCACCGAAAATTCCTTAGTCTCACAATACAAAGGGAATAAACCATTTCCTTCTCCCTCCCTTTCTTCCTCCCAGTCTTTCCCACCTGCATACACCAGGAGATACCATGCTTCAACTCCTGAATCACAACACCAGAGAAGTCAGGTTCTCCTCCCCTCCCCTCCCTCCAGGCTTTCCCTCCTGGATATCCTGGAGAGATTAGACAGTTATTCAAACTCCTGAATCTTAAAACAGAGGATTTCACCTCCACCCCTGCCCTTCGCCCTCCCAGAGGGATACGATTCTAAGGCCTCCTGAATCAAACCAACAAAGTGAAAATTTACGAATTTCGCCCCCCCCCGATCTCTTCTGCTCCCACCAAGTCCGCTTGGTGAGTACAGACTCAATACCTTAGCATTTAACAAGGGGTAAAAAAAAATCACATTATGTCTTGCCTTCAAAAGAAAGTTTTTATAAAAGAAAGGAGAGAAAAGTAAGAAATCTTGTATAATACCATACTGTAATATTACAGGGTCTTTCAGCTTATAGAAAATGAGGAAAAAAGCCTCTCTTCCAGCAGGATAGTACAATTTTAAAATACTTTCAGCCAAATACACATTAAAACAATTCTACCAGCCAGAACACATTTTTCGCAAAAAAGAAATGAGACCTAATTAAAAGGACTAGAAACTGCCTTTATCCTAGTACTTCTAAATTAGAAACAGAAGAGATGTTTAGAAAGATTGGAGGAATCTGCTTACATCTGGTCCCTCTTTGAGGACCCCAGAGAGAAAACACACACAGAACATAAAGATAAGCACACAACTCAAAGCTTCCCTTGGCCACCCAGATTTGAAAGATCTGTCTCTGACTTGATTGCTCTTCTTGGTCAGGTGTGTCCGGTTCACTCCAGTGTTTGTTAAACCTTTTACAGGTGAAAGATGACATTTAACCCTTGAGCTATCTGTTTATTGGAACAAGACCCACCCACTATCCCTTCAATTTGGCACCGGAGCAGAGAACGCACTCCATTACATAAAACCGCAAGGGCAGGGTACGTGTTTCCAGGATGGCTGACTGCATGCCACTGGTTGGATCACAAGAACGTTTCATCCGAGACCAATGCCCACTACGTGGATAGGGCCGAAGGTTCATGTATGCTCGCTGTCTGTTCTCTCAGCACCCAGTAGCCATTAGCCTCGCTCTGGTTTTAAATCGGCATTGGCAAGCAATATGGTGTGAATTACTTGCGACAGACCAGAAAATAACAGTTGGGGATTGTTGAAAATGCCCTAGTTATCCTGTTGGTGACCCAGCCCTTACCCCTTGATCCATGCTCAGAAGCCATACACAGGCAGGCGGCTGGAACATGGTCAGGAGCTGTTCAAAACTCACATGGCTGGAGGCTAGTTGCCAGATATGGTAATGCGGAACATCCCAGTAATAGAATTTGTGGCTCATTGCCGGTTAGAAGGCATGCGCTGGTGCACCATATTATCTGACTCACTCATGAACCGCAGCCCAAACAATTCCCATTGTATTCGTCGTGCTGTGCTGTGAGTGCTCCACTAATCTCTGTGAGAGTTAAGAGGGGAAATACCCTGCTATGAACAGAGGACTGGGCGCCCTGAGGCAGAATCACCTGCGTCGCCTGATCTACTGCTGGCTAGCCCAGACACTAACAAAGGGATTAGAAAGCACACCAGGAAGAGGTGCAACATCAGAGAATAGACTTTGAAAATGAGTTTCATCACTGCCCAGTGTACGGAGTGTGGGGAATACGCTGTGTTTGTTCTCCTTCATGAACCCCTCGCCTTTATTACTCTTCTCTGTAATATCAAGACCCACCATCCTCTCTCGACTATATTGAGCCTTTGCTTATATGGAAAGTAAAGCACTATCGTTAACCATTATATCCTGATTGTTCTATCCTTGTGAATAAATGTATTATAAAATGAGGCAGAGAACTGTGTAAAGAGAAATCAACGTGAAGTGTGTGTTGGATGAGCAGGAGGATACGCCGAGGGAAGGGAAAAGGCCATTAAACACATTCAGAAAGCCAGGTAATGAATCAGCCTCTTTTGTTGACTTGTCACGGGTGTGGATCCGTGGTGCCCTCCTGTGCGAGGAATGCCATTGAAGAGCCCCTTCCCCCACGACGTTCCATGCTACAGCGTCATGGCTGTGAGTGAAAGAATATGGCAACCCATTGGTGGGACGTAGAGTGAGGTGAGTGGTTACACAGGGGCGTTGCTCCGCTAATGAGCCATCTGGTGAAACTCCGCTGCTCTTGTCCTGACCCGTCCGAGACACGACTCGGTATGGGAATAATAGTTCAGTTTGATTTCAGTTCGCAGCAGCTGTCCTGACGCGTTAGCATCCGCACCGCTGCTGATCTTCCTGGCCAATACGACCAATCTGATCTTTCCTGTCTGCCACCTCTATCTCACGTCATCCATCTTCCCATAAATCCTCTACCCGTTGTCCCATCCTATCCTTCACGTGTCTCCTTTTCTATCCAATCCATAACGTGTCCACTGGCTCAAGTTGTGCTGTACTTGCTTACCATTCCTTTCCACTCATGTCAGATTGAGCTCTTTCATTGCGTTACTCATGATTGTAACTCGCCAGAACATTTCTGGTCTGTCTCGCGTCTTCTTTTCCTTCCGCCTTATCTGAGATAGCCTTCAGATGGAGTAGGGAGGACTTCAAGAAATCCCAACCATGCGACCACGTGGCCGCTGCATGAAGGGAGGGAAAAAAGAGAGAGACCAGTAGATAAGAGTATACATTTTACAAGAAACATGTGTAATATACCGTCTTTCACAGTGTAACAACACTACTTCACGCGTACATTAGCACATGGTGATGATAATCACTACTAGATAACAGCTCTTTTGTTGATAGATATAATTATCGGTTACGTGCCTGACATAGCCCTGGTGTGAGGTAAATCTTCTACAGACGCAGTCTGCAGGGCATCAGAATGTGCAGCTTGCCTATTGGCAGCCATGGTATCCTCATAGAATTGCTTTATCACTCTTCCAGAACCATTGTCATATGACACTAGTGCACCTCTGAGCTTTTCTTCCTGGTTAACATTGCGCAGCAGAAGCCAACCCCCCACGTCCCAATTCTCTAGGATGATTGCTTTACCCCTCCCCCACCGCACTGGCTGGTATGATGGAAAGGCAACCCTCAGATGATGTGCCCCGCTTACCCCACCACCACAGTAGTCGTCGTAGGTAGCGTTCGAGTAACGCCACTTCCCTGCTACGCCAAAAACGCAACTCAAAAAAGCTCAGCGCATATTCTTCTCCCGTTCCCCCACTTGGCTACGTTCAGATTGAAGGATGGTTTTAAGCCAAAGCAGCCCAGTAGCAATAATTCCAATCTCTTGTCTTAAAATTAAAATTCCTGGAATGTTTCACTCCCAGTGGTATAACCTATGATCACACGCATATCCCACTTCTGGTGAGGGTAATGAGCAAGATAAAGAACGTGTGTGCATTGTTCTCCTTCGTTATTGCCTCGAGCAATCACCGGGACCTTGTACGCAGCTTATCGCTTTTGTCCATGCATGTGCATCCACCTCCGTTATGTACTTGCTACAGTGTCCCGCAATGTCGGATGTAAAGTGTCCTACACATGGTGGATCGGGAACTAAAGGGCTGCCTGCCCAAAACCTTCTAGCAAAGAGCTTGGAGTTGACCTCCAGGAGCGCTTCATGAGATGTCCCTGGGAGGTTTTCCGGCTCGATCCCCAGCGTGTAAACTTTTCCAGTGACTTATGGCCGTGCGAACCTGGGAATAGCCATCCAGCCCCTCATTGGCAAATCAATAGTTAAACGCTCTGTTAAACCAGTTTATATTACAAAGGTACACTCACCAGAGTCGCTCCAGCTTGCTGTCGCCTGGCTATCTGGGAGTGCTGGGAGGGTAATTCCGTCTGGTCACAAAAAGCTCCTGGCTGTATGGGGCTCAACGGCGTGCTGTTGTGCTCGTCTGCTTTTCCAGGTCGATCCGTCCCCTCTTCTCTTGCTTCCTCCTCATCCTATCTCCCCCTCTCGCCTAGCCTCCTCAGCCATCGGTTGGTATAACAGAACCCACCTCGCGAAATATCCACGCACAAGGGTGTGTTGTCTTTGGTGGTTAAAGCTGAAAGCGTGGTTGCGCCTAAGCCCGCAGTCCCCATTAAGAAACTCCGAGTTGTTGCAGCCATGGTGAAGCGGCATGTTTTCGGGCCCTGACCGGTCCTTTCTCAGTGTTTGCGTGCTTTGGATTTCCTCATGGTAAGGCTTTCTGAACGCGACGAGCTCTTAGCTATTGACGTCTAGCGCAGTGAATCCCTCGTGTGTGCGCACTGGTTCCTCACACTCATAGGAACTCTGGGAAATTTTCAAATATTTTTTTCTTTTTTCGTCTTTTGACGGTGTTTCTTGTTAGCACTTTCCTTCCACCCATGCCCTTTACCGTCAGATCTAGTTACTCAGCCCGGAGCAGAAGAATCGGTCCATGCTGGAAGCTCTTTTTGCGATTTCTGCAGGAGGATCTGCTTTGCCTACTGCTGTGCTGTTGATGAGCTCTGTGTGGTCACCTGTGTGATCAGAAGCTCCACGCTGGAAACCAAACAAGAAATGAAATTCATGAAAACACAGCAGTTTCGCAGGGTATGTTGTCTCTGATACTATTACCTCCGCCCATACTGCATCCGGAGTGTCTGCGACCCAATATGCTCGTCCAGTAACAAATGCCCCTGCTCGACAGCCCGCTCAGCTGAGTGAACTGCGCACGCACACTTAGGAGGTGTGGGATACGTAACGGGGGGCAGGCCTTGCGTTCAGGGAAGTGCTGCTGGTACGGAGCGCGAAGTGCTTTTCTTGGACCGATTGCCGCATAGTTTGCCTCTATGCCTTACAGCTTCTGGTCAATTCCCTAGATTCTATATCCACTGGTAAATATCCGAGATCTTTAGCGCTATACTATCCCTGTCGGCGGGGGAAGGAGCACCTACCCAGATACCGATTTAAAGAGCCCTGTTTGCCTTATATCGATCTAAATGGACCTCGGTCAGTTGTGTGTCACTCGTGGGGTTTGTGACCCAGCGTAAAGTGTCAGTTTATACGTGTCTGAATGATGTCTTGGTTAAAGTGACGTCAACCATGGATGAGTGTGCTAGAGCCATGAGCTTAGTCGCGTACCGACGGTCAGGCTCTGTGCAGCAACAAGCCCAGACGTCTAGCTCCAGTGCGACTGTAACCGTTAATGTATAATCTACAGCTATTTAGAGTCTATAAATGGTGAGCACTCTGTATGCAAGCCCACCTAGGCCGGAGCTCTTCTCTAGCCCCGCGACGGAAGGTGTGCTCCCAATAGAATGCCTCCGTGTAGGCTTACGCTAATTAGGAAAGCAAGGGTAGAGCAGGATACTTTTTGAACGCTTTTACAGCAGACGCAGATGAGTCATTCTAGTGTCTAAATCCTAGCATGCTGCAAACACCTAAGCACCGCTAGGGGGACTCATCTCGTTGGCCCAAATGAGCATATAGGGGAAAGGAACAGAACAAGAGATTGCTAAAGAAATATAAACTTAGATGATACAGTGGCCTCGTAGACGCTTAAGTTCTCGGCTTCGATCGCTGGAACCTAGACAGATGTATAACATAAAAAGAAAGAAAAAATAAAAATAAAAATACATTGTGGGAGGACTGGACAATCCTCCTGTGTAAATTAGCCCTAATGCCAAGTCTTTTGATTTAATAGGAAGAAGCATCGTCGAAACTTGAGGTCGCTACCATATGTCATCTCTCCCTGCGATGTGTCGATGGAGATTTAATAATCTCTATGTATCAGAGGAAGATATAGGCACACAGTTTGCTGGTGTGTGGTGCTTTTTCAGTGCACATTAAGTGTAAAAATCTTCAATTGGCGTGATTAACACAAACACTATTACATGTAGAACTTGGCTGAGAATGGAATTTCCATCCCATGCAAGACATTCTGAAAATTTTGAAATACGGTTTTTCAATCCCAAATCTCAATGAAAAGTTGAAATCTCTGAACTTCGTAAAGAAAATATTCCAAGATATTTCACTTTGAATATGGCAAGATGTTTTGTTTTGATTTTATTGTTTTTGACTATTATATTATAACAAAATATAATATAAAAGTTGAAACAATAAAGTTGCAAGCAAAGTATCTTGAACATTATCAAAATTTAACCATTTGACCTATTGTAGAGTAAATGTTGTTGATAATTTCCCACAAAAATTTTTTCAAGAAATCAGTACATTCCTACAAAACATTTTGATTTAATTCAAATCAGCATACTTTCATGGATACTGTTCCATATGGAGAATTCCTGACGAGCTCTAATTACAAGTAAAAAGATAAAATAGGGGGCACCAGGTTGTTTGGATGGAATGAGTCCAGAGAGCCTTTATCTGAGGTCCTGTCCTTTCCTTTGGTTAGAACCATATCCAGCAATTTTCCTTGATAATCATTTCAAAACTGCTTCTTTCATGGTGTTTCACTCTCACTGCGAATTTCGTCATAGGTTATAAGGGGCCTTCTCTTATCTAGAGCATGATATCTTTATGTCTCATAGACATTTACTTCATGTGCTTGTCTTCTTAGCCTGCCACTCCAGTTCAATGTTCTTTGTTCCTGGCATTGGCATTAATGCTGCTCAACTTGTGAGTTTCGCATCTTAGATGGCCTGAATCATCCAGAACGTGATAGAGATTTAATATAACCATACCACTATTTAGTAACACACACAGTAAGGATCTTCCGTCCAGTGCTACAGATAGGGATATAGTACTGCGAGACTCAAATCTTCATACTAATAAACAAATTCAAACAAACACCATAGCTCACACTCCCTAAGAGAAGTTCATATTAGCATTATTAAGTAAAATAGAGTGCTCATTTTGGTGGAGGCCTAATATGACGTAGACTTATTCATTAGGCAAGAACGAATTATGAATAACTTACTGTTGTTTGTCACCTATGCTTATTACCTTTCATCCACATAGCACTATGAGTTGTCTAGCAGGTACAGAACCTGCAGGTATATAGCTTCTAACAGAGTCTCCAGGACTCAGAGAACAGTGGATCTGAGAGGAACGAAATCTCACAGAGAACTCCAAAAGAGATAAAGATTAAAGAGACAAAAAAAACAAAGAAAGACTCAACAGGTAATCCAACATAACACGCTTTCCAGTATCTCTAGATGATGGGACTGCTTTTGCGGAGCGATCTTTATAAACATTTTTGAAGTGCACCACTCCTTCCACATTAGTGTGTGGCTGGAAGGTGTTTGTCTCTGGATCCTTTTCCAGGAGCCAACAGTAGCTGCAGAATTTTTACCCCCAGAATGTGATCCTTATTAGTTCAGTTGATGGCTTAGCAAACCTGTGTTTCCCAGAAAGGCTGTTTTATATGACTTATTTTCCTTCCTACTTGCTTTGTTAGGAAGATATGGGCAGGAGAATATAAGCCTCTCTTCCCCATTGAACAAAACATTTCCTCTTTCCTTAACTCACTCCCCAGTTCTCTCTGAGAGGTGATTGTAAACAATGGTTGCCTTCTTAAACTTCAACTGATCTACTCCTCAATTAGAGCTGACATTGTGTGTATTCAGTCATATCTGAACCTGACCTTAGTGGAAAAATTAACTTATTACTTCAGTTAGTTGTTCTATTGACCCTGCTGTGCCTGAGAGGTGGAAAGAGACTTGGATTCTATTTCCTTCTTATAGATAAAGAGAATGTTTGAGTAAGTTTCTCTCATAATTAAATCTGTATGCAGACCCTTGGAGCAGTGGGGTTCACAGGATTCCACTGGATAGGTCGCCTAGAGTGTGGCCGCAGATCACTTGCCCCCATGTGATGTGCTAGCTTGAAAGTGTATGGCTTCATGAGCCATGGCATAAAGGGTAGGCTGGGTCATCCAGGATAACGACAGGCATTTCAACATCCCCAAACTGTTATCTTCTGGTCTGGGAAGTAATTCCCTTGCTGCAGCCATTTAAACAGTAGTGCTTCTGAAGACATGAGCATCATGAACCCTTCCTGGCCATCCCACGTGGATGTTGGTGAAACGTCCCTTGTGATCCACCAGTGCTTGCAGCACCATTAAAAGTACCCCTTGCAGTTTATGTACTGGGTGCCCTGGTGATCCCCCGTGCCAAGATAGGGATATGGGTTCCATCTATCGCCCCCCCAGAGTTAGGGAATCCCATTAGCAAAGCCATCCACTATGACCTGCACGTTTCCCAGAGTCACAACCTTTCGTAGCAGCAGCTTAATGATTGCTTTGGCTATTTGCATCACAGCAGCCCCCACAGTAGATTTTTCCACTCCAAATTGATTCCCGACTGACCGGTAGCTGTCTGGCATTGCAGGCTTCCAGAGGGCTATTGCCACTCGCTTCTCCACTGTGAGGGCTGCTCTCATCTTGGTATTATGGTGTTTCAGGGCAGGGGAAAGCAAGTCACAAAGTCCCATGAAAGTGCCCTTACGCATGCAAAAGTTCCGCAGCCGCTGGGAATCATCCCACACCCACGACTATGCGGTCCCATCAGTCTGTGCTTGTTTCCCGGGCCCAAAATCGGCGTTCAATAGCTAGAACCTGCCCCATTACCAGCAGGATCTCCAAAGCGCAGGGGCCCACGGTTTGAGATAATTCTGTGTCCATATCCCCATCACTCTCGTCGCCGCGCTGCTGTAGCCGCCGCCTCGCCTGGCTTTGCAGGTCCCGGTTCAGCATAGACTACACGAGAATGCATGAGGTGTTTACAACGTCCACGATTGCGGTATTGATCTGAGCAGGGTCCATGCTTGCTGTGCTATGGCGTTTGCACAGTTCCCCCAGGAAAAAAGGCGCGAAATGGTTGTCTGCTGCTTTCACGAAGGGAGGGGTGAGGCTGTACCCAGAACCACCCGCGACAATGATTTTTGCCCCATCGGGCACTGGGCTCTCAACCCAGAATTCCAAGGGGCGGGGGAGACTGCAGGAACTATGGGATAGCTACAGGTTAGCTACCCAGGGTGCAAAGCTCTAGAAATCGATGCTAGCCTCGGACCGTGGACGCACACCATCGAATTAATGTGCTTAGTGTGTCCGTGTGCACTCGACTTTATACAGTCTGTTTTACAAAACCGGTTTATGTAAAATTGTAATAATCCCATAGTGTAGACGTACCCTTAATGTCTATGTCATGAAAACCCAGAACTTGTGTCAGAACATGCAAGAGATCTTTGGAGAACCTAACATGATTGTGATGGACAAGAATAAATAGATAGCCAAACAGTTTAAAAAAAAAAAATGGAGTTCAAGAGCAGAGGTAAAAAGGGAGATGCATCTGTTAGGTTTTTTTTCTAAGTAATACTCTTCCTTACTACTACTCTACCAACCTATTACCATTGTGGTGACCTAGTGTATTACTAAAGGTGACTTGGTGCACTCAGAGCAGGAGGTTGGGAGGAATACACAGACATTAACACTTGTTCAGAAGCAGAACACAACTTCATTGCAATTAAACTAAGAAGTCACTTGGAGAAACAGCCCCTGGTGCCCCCTTAATTTTCTTGAGCAGTGATCTCCTTTCTGTGCAGAGTTCTTAAAACCTGGATTTTTATGCTGAACTGCTTGGGAGTGGGCTGGTGACTGACAGTTGACCAACAAAGGTGAAAAGTGCCTCAGTCATGTTAAAGGGCTCAACCTTCTTGCATCTCACCACCCCCATGTCTTATACATACACCTCCTGGTGGCGTCAGCTTTTCCTTCTCCCGCCCACCCTTACTTTCTAGAATGTTATTACTGTGTCAGAGGGGAGCCACGATGAACAGTTCTAGCAGTGTTACGCTTTGGAACTAGAGTTACCATTTAGACCAGGGGTCGGTGACCTTTCAGAAGTAGTGGGCAGAGTCTTCATTTATTCATTCTGATTGAAGGTTTCGTGTGCCAGTAATACATTCTAATGTTTTAGAAGGTCTCTTTCTATAAGTCTATAATATATAACTAAACTATTGTTATGTAAAGAAAATAAGGTTTTTAAAATGTTCAGTGTTCAAGAAGCTTCGTTTAAAATGTAATTAAAATGCAGGCACTCCCACCCCCACCTCCCGGACCAGTGGCCAGGACCCGGGCCGTATGAGTGCCACTGAAAATCAGATCCTGTGATGCCTTTGGCATACAGGCCTACCCCTGATTTAGACCTTCCTTTAAATAAAATACTCAATGTGGTATTGAGTGTTTCTTGGACATAACTATAATTATGTCTATACTGGCTTCTGGACACATGTCCACTCATGTTTGTGCTAGATTCCCCCTTCCATCTGCATATAAACCCCAGAAACGCGGGCTTCCAGGCATGTACAAGATGTCAAAGTTAGACTCAGGACTCACAGTTTGTCAGACCACTCTGTTTTATTAGCACAGCGCTCTGCTAATACACGCAGATAATGTGAGCAGCCATGCAAGGCCTAAACAGTCTTATTTATACAGATAAAAGAGCGGGAATTAGACAAAGGGACAAAGAAAGCAAAAACAGTAAAAATCACCTGGGGTACAGCATGCATATCCCACTTCCTTACTAACTGTTATCGATCTAAGGCTAATGCTTCACCAATTGCCCTTAAACGGTGCAATTGTTCTATGTTAATGTCTGTATTCCTGACACCTGGATTCCAACATTCCAACAATTTTGCTTAAAGGTACAGACAACATTTCTTTAATCCTTTCTATTCTTACTATGTAATTCATTCTACTTCCACAAAGACAAGAACTCTACCAGTCCCGAGGAGTGTGGGTATGATCACACCTTGGGCTGTGGTGTGGCATAGCCCCCTACCCATGCCACTCTGTAGGGTGGATGAGTGTAAGGTGCATGTACTGAATTAATTAGTCGTCTAGCCCCTTTCCCCCACTGCATTGCACTTTCTTGCCTGACTCTTTAACCAAATCTACAAAGGTTCCTCTCTGTCTTTCACACACCCACACATGGACATGGAACATGCTGAAGAGCAGCTGCCTAGTAGATAAAATGTCTGGAGATGATGAAAGCATGTTCAAGTCCTGCTAAATCTGATTGGAGTTCACTATCCTACATGGCCTCTCCCCCAACACCAGGTACAAGTGTAAGTTTTGGAGAGTTGGTGCAGTCGGGCATTCACTGCACGCTGGCCCAGGGCCAGGAATGGATAAAGCACTTGAGGCTCCAGTAACAGAGGTTAAAAGACTCTGTTAGTTGCTCTGGGAGGGATCCTGCAACATATCCCTTCTTCAAAGAGCGGAACCAGGTGTTCTCCAGTGCTGAGCTGGAGATGACGCATGACCCCCTCCTCAAGCCTGCTGGCTTTGTCATCTGGTAGGATGCTAATGGAGGCAAGGTTGTGGAGGCAGCAGCGACCATGGAGAAGGAGAGGAGCACATCATTCTGCACCTGTACTTGGAGGAGCCAGTTCAGCAAGCCCCTCCTGAGGAGTCAGAGGAGGATCTTGAGACTCAGTAAGATCCATGCATGATTGGAAGCTCCCCCATCCCGTACATGCCTTGAAATCTGTGTTTTCTGGGGTTTAGATGCAGACGGTAGGAGAGCTCTGGCATAAACATGTGAGTGGACCTGTGTATAGAAGCCAGTGTTGACGTATATATTATGTCCAAGAGGTATGTTCCTCCTCCCCACCCCACAAATCCCAGTGGTCGCCAACCAAGACCCAACTGCTGTTCTCTGGACGAACAGGATGCATTTCCTGATATTGCAGGGGCTGGTTTGGGGACAGGTAAGCACTTGAAGTAGTTCACTCGCCTCTATACAAATTCTGCCTGCTAGCTTAGATTATAGTCTTTTTCCATTGGAATTCTCTCCCAGTCCTATGAGCATATGTTGGCAAATGTTTGGTGCAGCCGAAATCCCAGCTAGTTCTTAAGATTCAACAGCAGTGTAATTCTGCTTGGTCCATTTTCATGGCTCCCCAAGCCTCTCAGTTCAGCAATTATGTAAAGAGTTGACAAGTTATACAAACTTTTCTCTTTTGCATAGATTGCTGGATCTCCATCACAGGACAATAAAGCCGCCACCTTCCCCCCACAACTCCAAACCCTCCAGTCTGGTACTTCCAAAACTATATTCTGCAACAGATGGCCAGTCTGAAGAGAAAAAATTGAGAACTCTTAATACTGCCCCTGAACTAAATGCCCCCATCAGCCCAATCACACAATTTCAAGGCATTACAATTTTTAAAACTGTTAGTTCATGCTACCTACCATTTTCAGAAGGTGCTCTTTTCTCCATCTGTAAAAGGTATCTGAATGAAACAGTGGCATTCTTCAGATGCTGTAAAGTGCCTACATCTTGGCCTTCCACAGCAAAGTTGTGAGAGGGTTTCTTACCTGCTTTCAAAGGATAGATAAAACATAGCGCTGCTCTTGAGATTGTAGTTGCAGGGCATCTGGCTGGGGATACTGCACCCATTCTGCATGGGGAAGTAGGGCCAGATAGAGAAGGTTACCTGCGGACCAGCTTACTGGGCTCGACAGGAGAAGCTAAGAGCAGTTTGACTTTCTGAGGGAATGGGAGCAAAGAGCTGTGGAGTGGAAACAACAGACCGTTGTGGGGAGAGGGGGAATGTTTTCTCAAAGGCAGGAGGGATTAATGGTCCAATTCCTAGAGCAGGATTCATGGTTCAGGGAATGAGAGCTTGCTCCAAAGGACCCAGGAGTGTGTCCCTTTGTAGTCTCTGTTACAAATTGTGGTGGAACAGATTTGGGTCCCACCTGCTACAATAGCTGCTGCCAATATCTGAGAGCTGGCACCTTCTCCTGCATCCTCAGCCCACTTTGCTGCTAAGGTGGAGGACCCCCCCCCCCCCCCCCCACTCCATGATGAAGGGGAGACCTCAGGACTCCAGGCCTAACACCCTGCATAAGTACCCAAAACTCCTCCTGGGGGAGATCTGTGACATTGCAGCAGCAGGATAAGCCTGAGACTGTGCCTGACACATGTCTGCCCCCCCCAATGCCATGCTGGAGATGCCCCTCTTTGTGTCACCCCCCCAAAATGTTTTCCGCAGCTGTTCCCACCCCCTCCTTGTCCAGGGGAGAGGAAGGCCAAGGCCAAGGAGACTGGGTCATAGGCAATGAAGTTTTAATATACTTCAGGGAGTCTGATTTGTTTGTTTCTTTTTAATGTTCAGAGTTCCATTATATGCACTAGTTTCAACAAAGGTTCATTTCCTTTACTTGTGTGCACATCCACCGTTTGGGCTATGATGAGACGTTACTTTTTTTTGTCTCCCCCTATCTTTGGTTTTGGGCCCCACCAGTTTGTGCCTTGAGTTGTGTAATTGCCCAGGACAGAGAACTGCAAGGTCCTATCTGTCCCTCCCAGAACTTCCAGCCAGTCCAACCACACCCCTGTCCAGGTATGTGAATATAAATAAGCTGGAAACGTGTTGACAGTACAATGTGCATGGAAATAAATTAACTTTGTTAACAGGAGTCTGGGAGAAGAAAGGGTGGATAAACTTCCCTATGCATTTGACAAGACAGAACAGGAAAAACAATGATGTAACTGTGCCATCATACACGTCTTGTTCTGTGCCCACTCTGTCCCAAAGTATTCACCTTCAGTCTCACATGTTATGAAATGTACAGCATGCCACAATAATGGGGATGGCATTGGCCACACTGGCATCCAACCAGGTGTGTAGGGATCGCCAATGAGCCTTTAGCCATCCTAAGATGTGTTCCATTCCTGTCCTGAAGCTGCTTAGTGTGGAGTTGAATTCCCATTTTTGCCAGGTTGTTGATGTTGGGGTAGGGTTTTGTTATCCAGGGTAGGAGTGGTTAGACGGAGTCCCCCAGAATGATCCTGGGCACAGAGACACTACACAGAAACAATCATTTCTGGGGAAATAAAGTCCTTTCCTTCCACGTCAAGTACAGTCCCAATCTCCTCAGCACTCTGGTGTCATGAACCCTTTCTGTGTGTCTGTCATTAGTGTTCATGAGCCTGCCTTTGTGGTCTACTAGACCTTGCATGAGGATCCTTTCTGATTGACATACTCACTTTTGATGGACAAAGTATAGGGGGATGAGTGCCATTGATGGCCTCCATCTAGCCCAATATCCTGTCTTCTGACAGTGGCCAATGCCAGGTGTCCCAAAGGGAATGAACAGAACAGGTAATCATCAAGTGATCCATCCCCTGTCGCCCATTTCCAGCTTCTGGCAAACAGAGGTTAGGGGCACCATCCCTGCCCATCCTGGCTAATGGCCATTGATGGACCTATCTTCCATGAATTTATCTAGTAGTTCTTTTTTGAATCGTGTTATAGTCTTGGCCTTCACAACATCCTCTGGCAAAGAGTTCCACAGGTTGACTGTGCGTTGTGTGATGAAGTAATTCCTTTTGTTTGTTTTAAAGCTGCTGCTTATTAATTTCATTGGGTGATCCCTGCTTCTTGTGTTGTCTGAAGGAGTAAATAATGCGTCCTGATTCGCATTCTTCACACCATTCATAATTTTATAGACCTCTATCATATCCCCCCTTAGTCATCTCTTTTCCATGCTGAAAAGTTCCAGTCTTATTAATCTCTCCTCATATGGAAGCCATTCCATATTCCTAATCATTTTTGTTGCCCTTTTCTCAACCTTTTCCAATTCTAATATATCTTTTTTGAGATGGGGCAACCATATCTGCATGCAGTATTCAAAATGTGGGTGTACCATGGATTTATATAGAGGCAATATATATTTTCTCTTATCTATTCTCTTTCTTAATGATTCCCAATACTGTTAGCTTTTTTGAGTGCTGCTTTACATTGAGTGGATGTTTAGGGAGAAACACCGTTGTCTGGAAACCAGCAATAATTTCTATAACTTTGGCAGCCACCCATGGGTAGATGAGTGTTGATAGTTTTGCAAGCCTAACAGTGGACTTCCCCATCTCAAAGTGGTTTGTCACTGACTGGTAGCTGTCTGGCATTGCCAGCTTCCAGAGGGCAATAATCACTTGCTGCTGCACCAGTATGCATCTCTGGAACCATGTGTTTTACTGCTCTATGGTTGGAACTGGCTCCTCACAAAGGTTCAGGAACATCTGCTTCATTCTGAAGTTCTGGAGTTTTGAAGACTATGTTGCCCCACCATACTCCATTGGTTTTTGTGGTCCAGAAGCAGCAGCCCACCATGGACATACAGTCACAACACTGGCACTCTCATGCATCTCTGTGTCATAGGATGTTGGTGGATCAGTCACTGTCCCAGTCACCTGTCTCTGGCTTGTGAGAGAAATTTGAGTCCATTCACTCAAGATTCTCAATTGTCGCATACTGCAATATACATACATTTGTCCAGCAAGAAGGAGCAGCAGCAGAACCACATCATCAATTACTTGCTCCATGTCTTCCACCAAGTTGGACAGGAGAGAGGGCTGAGCAGGAGTTACCATTGCCAGATTTGTGAAGGTGCTTGCAATACACAGCAAGGCAGATCCTAGGACGTCTCCTGTGACTCACTGAACCCTGGGATACTGCCTGTTATAGTATACTTCCTCAATCTGAACCTTAGAGTTCAAAAAATGAGGTACTAGCATGAAATCCTCTAAGCTTAATTACCAGTTTAGATCTGATACGCTGCCACCAATCAGGACTCTGAGTGCCCGATAAACTCTGGTCTCCCCAAAACCTTCCTTGGGGACCCCCAAGATCCAGACCCCCTGGATCTTAACACAAGGAAAGTAAACTTTTTCCCTCACCAGTGCCTCTCCTAGGCTTTCCCTCCCTGGGTTACCCTGGAAGATACTGTGATCCAAATTCCTTGAATCTTAAACCAGAGGCTTTTCACCTCACCCAGAAGCAATACAGATTTAAGCTCCGTGAATCTTGACAAAGGGATTCCCTCTTTCCCCCTCCCTTCTCCTGGAGAGAGAGACAGAGATAAACAGAGAGAGCAGGTTTTCCCTCCTCCCTTTCTCCTTCCTCCCACCAATCTCCTTCCTCCCACCAATTCCCTGGTGAGTACAGACTCAATTCCCTTGAGCCTCAACTGGGGAAAAAATCAAAACAGATCTTTAAAAGGAAGTTTTTTAACTAAAAGAAAGACAAAAATAAGAAATCTCTGTAATTCCAAGATGTAATATTACAGGGTTTTTTCAGCTTATAGAAACTGAGGAAAAAGCTTTCTCCAACAGAAATACAATTTAACACACTTCCAGCAAATACACATGCAAATAAAGAAAAACCAATTAAAAAGACTATACCCGCCTTTCTACCTTTGTACTTACAATATTGGAATAGAAGATTAGAGAGCCTGTAGGTACGTGTGGTCACTCTCAGAAACCATAGAGAACAAAGCAAAACCCAAAAACCACAAACAAAGGCTTCCCTCCCTTGAGATGTGAAAGTATCTTGTTTCCTGATTGGTCCTCTGGTCAGGTGTTGTTTGTTAACCCTTTCCAGGTGAAAGAGACATTAACCCTTAGCTATCTGTTTATGACACCGCCCCTGAAATGCTAACGCTAACCTTGTGTACCAAAGAAGTGTGTACCAGAATGGATGTGGATCTACCCAGCTAGAAAGTGTATAGCCGTGGCTAGCACAGCATATTTGGACACTTGTCAGAGGAGAGCACATAGATGTGTGGACATGTATCCAGATGCCGTGTATCCAGTGTAGACATAGCCTATATGCTGCATAAACACTAGTTCTGAAAAGATTGCTACCTTGTTCTCTAGAAGTCTTGCTGAATTCTATAGCTTCATTTCACAATGGGCCATTTTCTTTGACCTTCTGACTGTTTGATCATCCTGAGAAAAATGGATAATTTGTTCAATGAAAAGTAGCCTCAGTATGAACATTCCCATGGAATACAGGGGTGGGGTGTCCGAAAGTAAAGCCTGGTTGGTTGAGGTTAGTAGAGGGAGAACCAGAGATCTATCAGCTTTCTAAATTTAGTTGTGTGTTTCCATCTTCCTTCACGTTCTTGGTTTGATGCGTTTGATAAGATAAAGGCATAATAAATGAATTGTCAAACTAAGGTATGATTAGCAATGACCCAAATGAATAATGCAAAACAGAAATGAACCATGAGGACCATATATATTTCTATAGTTATGTATAAGCAGTATTTAACACTTATGTGATGTGTGGAAGCTGAACTCGTTTTGTAGTTCTTGCAGTTTATTTTCACATGAATTATAGAACACGCATAAACTTGTACTACTGAGGTATTTTATGAAGCATTATTCATCTCTCACCCAATTATATTAGTTTTTTATGCTATGCATTCTAATGAGGATGCAGATACAATAGCACTGTGTGCGTGCTGCAGGAAACCACTGTCTAAACACTTCAGCTGTACATTCATCCTAAGTAAATGCACCCTGCCAGGCATTCTGAGCAGAAGCTGTATGTGGGATGTGCTTCTGAGATGCTTCAGTAAATTGAGGCCATATACTGGGCCATAACCAGGCAAAAATCAAACTCACTGAAAATTTCCAAACATTTGGGACCAGTATTGTAACGTGGAAACACATCACCTATTTTTAAATAAACTGGCATCTTCTTTTGGAAGCCTGTCACTAAACAGTGGCTTGCCCGATCTCTGGTTAGAGAGACAAGCTGGTCCTTAAACAAAAGTTATCTTAGACTATGTACCTATGGGTACAAAACCTTGTTTTCCATTGCAGCTTCCATTTTGTTTCCCTGACACTTCTACGCGGCTCTCATTGTTCACTTTTCCTCCTTCTGAAGTACACCTTGTTCGCGGTATCCTTTACATTAGAAATCTGTTGGTCCTCCATTAATGTTCTACTTCATAGAACAGTGATTTTCAACCTTTTTTCATTTGCAGATCCTTAAAAAATTTAAAATGGAGGTGTGGACTCCTTGGAAAATCAACCTGTGGTCTGCAGACTCCTACCACAGAAGTCTTAAACTGAAAACTGTCTATACAGAATTCAGCTATAAATGTTGAACAAGCTCAGCATGGCATTTGACACAGCATGAGACAGGGTGCTAAACAGTGGGATTCTATGGTAATGACAACACTTCTGGGTTTTGACCAGTAGTTGAGGGTAGTCACATACTTTTTAATGCACTTTCTGGAATCTGGAACTATTTTCATAGTCACCTTTCTCAGACCCCTTAGATATAGTCTGCGGATTCCAGATTGCAAACCACCACCACAGAACAAAGGATACTACTTTACTGGTAGGATCCGGTAGTAGGCAGTATCATAGCTAATGAGGTTAATCCGAGGCGTGATTATTGCTAGTTGAAAACTTTTCCCATTACCACTGCCTTGTACCGCTCTATCTTGAAACACTAATAACTTGGTATTTCAGATTCTAATTAAGTTCTAGTAACCAAACTTGAGAACACTATTGGGAAGGGGGAGGGAGAAACTCTAACTGAAGCTGTGTTTCTGACTTGATAGAGCAATTTTGTTTTATTACTTTTTTTAATTCTCTCTGATTGGTGGTGTTTAATTTTGGTGGTAATGCAGAATGCATTCTGAGTTTACTCTGTAAAAGGAGTGCAGGTATTTAGGGATCAGTACTTGGTGTGCTGGCCTGTGTGGGTATACATACTTCCACCACTGAATAATCCTTCCTTTTGGCCTGTTCAATAGTTGCATTTGGATTAATACTATCAGGTGGCTTGTATCATATCAAACAACATAGTCATAGTGCTGTGTGCTCTGCAGCAAGCCAAACCCAAATTCTGGAGCAGGGTTATCAAATTCTGGAGCAGACTGGAAAATATGAAGTTTCATTTATATTTGGGAAAACAAAGGTTAAATAAAACGCCAATTTGAATGTCTGCTAAAATATCGCTAAAGTAATAACTATTTTTAATGCTTCATTTGTTGCATTTAGGTTTCAACCCCCTCATTTGATTCTGACCTGAGGTATTGTTTCAGGCTCTCTGCAGACTCAGGAACATGACACTGTGTTCATTTGCATTCAATTAGTGTCTTTAGATTTTTATAACCAGTCAGCTGAACTCCTCCTCCACCCCCTCCCTTGTTTTTCTTTTTAATTTAAGTGTTTTGATTCTGGAACTCAAATATTTGGCAAATTCTTCACAGCCATAGATTCATGGAATATATAGATCCCTGACTACAGTCACGCAGCGGGAGAGAAAAGAGGATGTAGAGTTGGGATCATATGTCCTGGTTATCATCCTGGCTCATATGATGATATACCGCATCTTTCAGAGTAAGAGGATCAGAATGGGCATTTCATTTCTTATGGTACATAGGCTGTAGACACATGCTGTGTCTGTCACAATATTCAGCTACTGCCTACACTGCAATAAACCAGGATTTTTGAAGAGGGTTGCATGACATTTCAGAGGGGAAAAATTCCCTTCTTCCCCAAGCTATTGTTCTTCCATGATGTTTTTGGCCGGAATCTATCTTTCAAACTGTTAAAATAACTAATTTAAAAACCTGATCCTAAAATTTTAATATACGTGATATCCTGCCTTGGAGGAAATGTACAATCCTATTGAAGTGATCAGGCCCAACCTTGCCTTCTCCAAGAAACACATAAATAGCTAAAAGAATAGTTGATGCATCAGTATGTTTGCCAAACCTACACTTCTTTGGAGTGGGTCACTGAAGCAGACTTCTCCATTGTGAGAGGGATGTGGTTTCCATAATGATGCTTCTGGCAAACATGGCCATTGTTTAAGCTGGGTTAGTGCTTAAGTAGTTTTCTATACTGTTCTTTTCTAGCTGTCCAGTTCAGAAGACTATTTAACTGTTTCTCTGCTGAATGCAAGACTAACAGAGCAATTATGATCACACTTCTGATTTCCCCAACACAGGTATGACCAAGAAATAAAAAATATTGGTTAATTTGCTCATCCTTCTGCTCTTACAGAAAAAATAGCTCCCTCTGCCTCATCAATGTGCTGCACTGGCCTGTAGGGAACCTAGGAGGGTTGTAGCTTTTGGTGGCCTTGCAGCCCCAAGTCACAATTTGTATTTAGTCTAATTTTTGTTCTTATTCGTGAGGCCTTCTGAAACAGTTAATACAAATGAATGCTATCGAATTGTATGATGGATTAATTAAAAAAGAATATCATTTAAATCTCTCACATATTAAAATTCTATGTATAGGGTTGAGTGCATCCATGTACTGGTTTAGGGATATAACATTTCAGGGTGAGTCTTGTATCCACATGATGTCTCCACACTGGGTTTTGTAGTGGGAGTTTTGAGTTAGTTGACCTAAGAAGTTTGTGTGCATTATAGCTTAAGAAAGCTCTGAAATTGCATGTAAGGAATTTGTTTTTGAGGGGCCTTATTCTGGCTAGGCTGTGTATGAACAATTGGTGCATACTGCTATCTGCTGGTATCTCAGGAGGTGGGACGATTCCAGAGTTTAGGCTACAGCACGAACACAAACATCTACATTGCAATTAAACAGCCCCTTAGGCTGAGCCCCACAAGCCCAAGTCAGCTGGCACAGGCAGGCCCTGAGTGTTTAATTGCAGTATAGACATTTCCTTAATTAATTAACAGCAGATTTAAAATAAAAGAAAGTATTTCTTCACACAACACACAGTCAACCGGTGGAACTCTGCCAAAGGATGTTGTGAAGGCCAAGATTATAATAGGGTTCAAAAAAGAATTAGGTTCATGGAGGATAGGTCCATCAATGACTATTAGCCAAGATGGGCAGGGATGCAAAACCATGTTCTGAAGTGTCTCTAGCCTTTGTTTGCCAGAAGCTGGGAATGGATGACAGGGGATGGGTAACTTGATGATATCTGTGCTGTTCATTCCCTCTGAAGCACCTGGCATTAACCACTGGTGACTGAGCTAGATGAACTGTTGGTCTGACCCAGTATGGCTGTTCTTATGTGCTTGAGGACTGCTACTGTAATGCAGGTACAGCAACCAGAATCACCTACCACCTGGTGGGGCAGGTATAGAAGAAGCCTGCTCTACTAGACCCCCTTAAAATAACCTTGTGACATCCCTTTTTGTCAGGACCCCCAATTTGATAAACACTCGTCTCCCCCATGAAATCGTATAGGGTAAAAAAGATTTCATGGAGGGAGACCACATTTCACAGTCTGTGATGCATTTTTGTGGTGTGATAGGACCCTACTTATGATTAACTGCTCATCTGCTCTCCAGGCTCTCATTGGGTTAACTCAATTCTGTCTTGTCACCTGTCCCGTTCAGTGGTGCATTGAGTTGCTGCAGACAGATTGTGAGCTGCAGAGTCATTAGGTTGCTGATACTTAGCTCTTCCCCAGCTTTTCAGAGAATTCAGATTCTGTGGCGATGTCTGTTTCTCATTGCCTAGCTGAGATAAGGTGTGTGGTGGGACTCATTCCAGATCAGGCTGAAGTGATGCCTGTACAGGAAAACGTTTGGAGACGTGGGGAATGGCTGTGTTAGCTCCCTTTTGGGGCAGGAGTTGTCCTCCATTTGCAGAGAGGTCTTTGCATCAGGGTTATATTGGATCCATTGCTGCTTTTGGTTTCTCAGTCACAAGGGACATTTTCAAAAAAGCCCCTAAGGATTTAGGATCACAAGTCCCACTGAGAGTCAGTTGGTACTTGTGCTCCTAAATCTATTAAGGAAATTTTCAAAAGAAGCTAAGTGCCTTTTCATCTACAGCTTCTTGTTAGGCTTTGAGCTTTCCACTTCATTGGAGCTTTTCTGGAAGCTGCAGAGTTCAGCTCCCCTTCTCCTAAATGTGCGGAGACACTGAGTTCTCCACCTAACACTAGTGCTCTGTGTTCAGCAGTGGTTAGCAGTTCAGGGAGTAAATCCATCCTCTGGTTATAGAAAGGCCTAGATCATGTGTGTCACGGAGTCCCCTGGCGATGCTCTGGAATTGCTCCCCACAAAGCCAGGCAGGATTTTGGGGAGCCTCTTCTCCCTTGGAGCAGAGTGTCTTCAGGGCAAGAAGCTCACACAGCTTCACCTCCTGGGTCTCTCCTAGGAGCATTCAGCATCCTCTGCCCTTCCGTGCACTTCCCACAGTGAGCCCACTTCGGTGGGGTCCTGGGGAAGCCAGAGGATCCTGCACCTCCACTTCGCCGTCAGACATGACTCTTAGCCAGCCAGTAAAACAGAGGTTTATTAGATGACAGGAACACCATCTAAAACAGAGCTTGTAGGTACAGACAACAGACCCCCTTTAGTTGGGTCCATCTGGGACCCTCAGGGAGGCCACAGCCCCATTGGGAAGCCCAAGCCCCATCGGGGTGCCCCTCTCCATTTCCCAGCCAGCTTCAAACTGAAAACACCCCCAGCCTCTCATTCAGCCTTGCCCTGGCTCCTCCCCCAGCCTTTGTGTCCTTTGGTTAATTTTACTTCCTGCTTTTCCAGTACACTCCTCCGTTCCCTCCTCATGAAACTAAGTCCAAGGCGTTCTCGAATGTACTCATGTCTTTTGCTTCAGTTGTCTTTCCCTTGTTAGCTTATTCGATCCGTTTGGCTCTTTGCATGAAATAGACCAATAATGCTGTAAAAAAGAATCTGGGAGTAAATAAGGAATTCGAGCAGAACAAATTTGCTAATTCCTTGAGGTTTGCCGTAGTTGGAAGAAAGCCCAACCAACTTCTGTCATGAATGTAACAGACAGAGCCGCAAGGAACAAGACCATGCATCATTCATGCCAATACACAAATCATAGATTTCCTTCCAGAAGTTAGGGCCCACTGAGGCAAACTTTCCATTGAAGACAGAAATTTGGCTGAGTCAGAAATGCAGAGTGTAAAGTTATGACTGCGGCTGGGAGTGTGCAACAGACATGCTGTATCTCTTCTCAAGTTAACAGGCTAAAAATAGCAGTGTAGCTGTAGCGGCCTGGGCAGTAGGACACATCAGCCACCCAATTACAAGCCCACCCAGTCCCCTGCGTCCAAGCTTGGATGGCTAGCCTGTGCCACCACAATGCCCACACGATTTTTAGTACGCTAGCTCAAGTGGAGCTAGTGTCTGTCTGACTATGTAGGCTGGGAGGCATGCTCCCAGTTCAGTGTCGCCACATGCTAAGGCATTAGATGTAGTAACTAGAGCCACGGGAGGAGGAGGGGCAGACATAGAGCTTGATCCAGCTCTCAGTAAGATAAAGGGGAAAACTCCCATTGACCTCACTGGGAATTGGATTGGGGCTCTTAGTTCATTGACAAACTGATGACAGTGGGCCTTATCCTGTGAACCTTTACCCATGCAAGTAATGGTCCTTTCTCACATAAATGGCCTTGTTGACCTGTTTAGGACTACTCATGAAAGTAAGTGTTGCAAGATGTGGGGCCATTCTGCATACATTGCGGGAGACCTATCTATTCTGCTAAGCAACTGAAAGTGGAATTTCTGAAAGCCTGAACTTATTGAGAACTTATTAAAGCTGACAAAACAGAAGAACCAGAAATAAATCATGATAGACTTCATGGTTAGTGTGTCCATGTTATGGCCAAGCAGACTGTTTAGAATTTACGCTGTGAAACCGTTATCCAGTATAGCGCATGTTGGGACAGTTGACCTCTTAATATATATTAGAACTGATCAAACAGCAGAATTGTTTCATATTTCAAACAACCCAGCTCTTGGGGATGTTCCAAGCTAGGGCTGTGGTTTAGCTCATCATGTAGAAACCCTATGAGAACAATAGATCGGTGCCTGAGTTCTAAATGGCCATGTGCATCAACACTTTGAGGTTGTTTGTATATGGGGTCTAGGTATCTGGTCTATCTCTCTAGTATTTGTCTGAAAAACAAAGGAAGAAACCATGATCATAAGGCCAAGGCATAGTAAAGAACTCATGGTTTACCTGCCAGGAAGAAAGAAATGTTTATGAGGCAAATTAAACTTTGTAGTCACTCATTCAAAAGATGCCAGGGTATCTCCTTGAATCAAATTGCTAGCAAAAATCTGGTCAGTTACATCATTTCCTTTCACCTGAAAAGAGAGCAAGGACTTTAAGGTTTATTAAAGGTGACCTGCCAGGGATTTTTAAAAACTGGGCTGTTTCAGCTTTGTCTTCATTATCATGATAAGCATACAAATTATCCCGGTAGCCTTTTAATAACAGTAGGGATGATTAGTGAGATGACTTGTAAAGCTGCAGTGTGACTGACTACATCATCCAATGATCTTTTCTGGCTCTACTGTCTATGATCCTGTGACTCCTATTATGTATAGAGAGTACATTCCTGAGAGTAAACCAGCTGACTATGTTTAATCAGATACAGGAACAGCGTCTTTAGTTTAGTAGTTAACATTTTTGCCAGTATCATGAGGTTGCTGGAGGTGCAGTTCTCTAAAATTCTATTTTTGGGGGACCCCTGAAATCTGCCATTTTCCCTGCCATTAAATAAACAGAGCACTTAGTCACGAGTCAGTCCAAAGGAAAACTGAATATTTCCAGAATTTTCATTTCAGTCACCCGGACCCAAACTTTCCTGTTTTCAGGGCAATGTGGGATTTTAAATGAAAGGACCAATATCCTAACTGCTAAATCATTTGGATAGTGGTGTTCTTCACTGTTGCACAATCCTGCATCCCTGAGAGTGGTCCCAAAAATGAAGGAGGACTTCAGAATTGTGCTCCTTAGTGTCCAATTGCTGATTAGCAATGAGGAATTTTATTACCTTCACTGGGGAGTGGTGCTCAAAGTTGCTAGGCCCCCAGTGCAGTGAAGTGTTAAAAAATATGCTGAACTTTGAACATGAGGGTATTCTCATCCCTGTTCAAGGTACAACATTTAGGCCCATGTGTAACTTTAAGTCCATGCTTAAGTGCTTTTCTGAAAAGGGGTTCAAAATAGAATAGCAGTAGAAAATTTGAAATTGTACAGTGCAACTAGATGACCCTTTAATCCACATTTCAGTGTGCCTAGAATGTCTCCATCTGTCAGGGAATTAAACCAATATTAAATATTGAACAGAAAGGAATTCATTTGTGACTGAAGCATTTTAATTAAAAAGAAACGCTGGTGCAGATCATTTGGTTTGTGGCTTCTCTTGCCTCGGTCAGCTGGAGACTTTTGGAGGAGGAAGAGATCATTCAGTTTGGAAGAAGCCTTAATGGGGGAGAGAAACGGGAGCACCTAAACCAAAGGCCCTGCAGTCCCAAATTAAACCAAGCTCAATTCTTTAGACCTTCTTCAAAAGATCCATCCACTAGAGATAAAAGAGGTGAAATCTTGTCCCCATTGAAGCCAAAGGGAGTTTTACCATTAACTTCAGTGGGATCCGCATTTCACCTGAGGAGTTTTGTCCAGAGAGAGACTGCAGGATTAGATCACTTGATCTCTGTGAAGTGGCAAGAGTATCTATGAATTTGGAGCTAGGATGTCTGTTGTAGCCAGTGAGACTATAGTGGATCTTCCTGGCTCAGCCTCACTGGGAATACATCCTTTTCACATACAAATCCTCTTTTAGTTGGTGCTTCATCTTTTTTACCCTAGGAAGTAGCAGAGAGCCAGAATCCTTTACTAAACCAGATTTACAACCTAGTCTAGATCCACTTCCTACTTTAAATTGAATCAACAAAGAGGATGTTCTAATACAATGGTTGTAACCTAATTTATTACTCTGGGCACATGGAACTGTACATCACAAGCTTGTTAGTTTCTCTTAACTGTGAATATTTGTGCCAGCTGAAACTGCAAATACATTGGTCCTCGTGACCCTCTACAACGTGTCCTGTTCTGTATTACCAACAAAACAGCTGTTCAATGATGTGCAGCAATGAGTAAGGCATCTGGCAGGAGGAAAACCTCCAAACAAATAAGACAGTTTGATGCATAGTACAATTCAGCTGTGGACAGAGTGAGAAAATTTCTAGTAAGTGAAAATACAGAATTACTTTATGAATATTAAATCTTTTACAAATAGTTTCCTGACACCAGTGGTTGATGGAAAAACAAATTAGCATGGGGAACATGCATCTAGTTATTAATCTGAATGTTAAAGAGCGTTTTTTTCTGACAGCTCAGAATTGTTTTATACATTTTTAAAAAATGTGAAATAGGAATCTGACATGAACAATTAAGGGAAGCTATTTAGAATCGCAAAATGAATTAAAGCTTTAAAATGTCTTTACACAGTTATGGACAGAAGCAAAACTACTGATATTGGTATAATGAGCTAGGAAATTGCTGTTTCGAAAGGAGAATCAGCTGAAAACTACCTTTCCAGAAATAAACCCCTTCCAGTACTGGCCCTATGAGTGCAATTGATTTTAATTCTTGAGACTCAATAGCAGTGTGGAAATGGAGCAGGAGTCTAGAAACATGCCAAATGTTTTCTGTACATTTAGAAGTTAAAAGTATTTTGGTTAGAAATCTGGAAAATATCCCTATGGATATTTGATGGACTGGTCTGTGTACATACATGCAGGAAAAGGAGAGAGATCACTCCATTGTGTGTTTAATCTAATTTCTCCTCAAATTTCTACCGTTTACACACTATGGGATTGGGAGTGGGATTTGTGCCACTTCACTGAAAATGTGAAAACCCAGATTCAGCAAAGTACTTTAAGCATGTGAGTAATTCCCTTGAAGTAAAGATTAGTTAGGTACATGTTTAAAGAGTACTGCCAAACCTTTGCCTCAGCATTTTCAAATGAGTGGCATCAATTCCATTTCCAAGAGTATAATGTGTAAAAGGTGGTAATTTGAGGAAAAAGTAAGATCTTGTCCTAACTTGTTAGCTCACTAATATCATTAAATGCTTTCATTTTATGATGAATAATGGGATCTTTTTTTTTTTTAACCCAAAGAATGTTGTGATCCCAGACTATTATTATGGAGAGGTACTAGCGTCTTCATGGTTAAGTTTGCCTTCAATGTCCATTATAATGGTTTATTTTAGCCCCTATGTAATTTTAGCTTGGAAAATTCATTTGTATAGAAAATTGTCAGATTTACTGTGTGGGGAAAGAAAAGGTTTCTGCAAAATTTGAAGAAAATTAATCAAAATGTGTTTTGAATTACAGCTTAATAAAAATGTCATCCTAATTGAAAGGTTGAATTTTTTCTAATGTTTCTTTGTCTTATTTAGCTCAAAAATGCCTCACAACTATCCCTTCAAACTTTCCATAATCTTCCATATCATTGAAAGCTCATGCACTGGCTATGTTTGAAGAAAAGAGACTGTAATTAAGCAAAGTTATTCACAATATGTGTGGAGTCTTTAGGCCCCGTGTTGCTCCTATGGAAGTCAATGGAAGAAGTTTTTTGTCATTGACTTAACTGGAAGCAGGATGTGTGTTGTGAGCAAGTTCGCTTTTCATTGGTTGCTGAACAATGTGTTTTTTCTACAGTTAACAGAGATGTTTCTCTAGCTCAGGGGTTAGAGACTTATCGTTTGAAACCCTAGAGCAGTAGTTGGCAACCTTTGGCATGTGGCTCACCGGGGTAAGCACCCTGGTGGGCCGGGCCAGTTTGTTTACCTGCTGCGTCTGCAGGTTCAGCGAATCACAGCTCCCACTGGCCGCGGTTTGCCGCTCCAGGCCAATGGAGGCTGCAGGAAGCAGTGGTGAGCACATCCCTCAGCCCGCACTGCTTCCCACAACCCCCATTGGGGAAGCTGCAATCAGCTGAACCTGCAGACGCGGCAGGTAAACAAACTGGCCCGACCCGCCAGGGTGCCTACCCTGGTGAGCTGCATGCCAAAGGTTGCCGACCCCTTCCTTAGAGGCAGGGTTCTAGTTCCCATTCATCAAATATGTATATTGTATTATGGAGAGGTAACAAACACTCCAAAGTTATAGTTGCAATGAAAGTCCCCATTTGAAGATTGCTTTTTGTAATTTTTGCAATGTCCCATAATGCTGTGTGTCTCTGGCCAGTGCAATCACATTATACAATTACTTTCTTTAAACATAGTAGGTGTGTGCAGGAGACACATCTAAAGGAATGAACTAGACATATGTTTAAGAAAATTAATTTATTGTAAAATCTAGACCAACAGAGAATAAAAACATGGCAGTGGAAAAAGTTATCTTCAGACACAGGCTTCTCCAACGTGAAAGGAAATGCCTCTAGGGGCTTTCCTCACCAAAACGGACCCTGGGCTAGGAGAATTATTTCCCATCTAGCCTTTGAAAGTTACAACTCCCGCTTCCTCAATTGCTCCCTCTGGAAAATGAACCTCTTTACATTCTCGTAGGCCATGTTCCAGAGTGGGTAATTAAGAAAGAGAGAGCAATTTTCAAAGGCTACATAGGAAATTGGTGGCGGAGCTGGTACCAAAAGCCACTCTCTGAAATGGCAAGCTTATATCTTATCCATTAAATGCCAGTGGCTCTCATACAGATTTTTCAAATCTCTGTTTTCATGACACTATAAAATTAGGCAATTAATATTTACCTTTGTCATATTCTTCTAGAGCTACAGATCTAAATGCAAAGGATTGTTGCTAACTCAATTTTTCAGATGGTATAAGTAAGATTAAAAAAACCCAACAACTTGGTCCAATTCAGCAAATCATTTAAACGCATGTCCAGATCTATCCCTATTCAGCAAAACTCTCACAATGGCACTTAAGCACTTGCCTAAATTAAGCAAGCATGCGCTGAATTAGGGCTGTAGCTGGAAGGCACTGTGGCCTAGTGGTTTGGGTATTGCTCATAGAATCCAGCAATGTGGAAATCTGCCTTTACAGTGAAGGCAGGCTGGGCACTAAATGCCTGTATAGCTAACTTGGCAATGCAATGAGAATGAGTATATCAGGACCACACTGAGCCTAGGCTCTAAAAGAGCTGTCATTAGCTCTACCCTTGCTACTTATTCCCTTAATTTCATAATCTGATGGCCAATCCATGCCTCAATTTTTTTCATATATTTACACAACAGAAAAAAGTACAGATTTATAAAAATAAAAACAAAAAACACCCTCATACCCTACCTGGAACATGCCAATAATGTAAAACGTTGTTTCAGCAGTCAGTTAAAGTTGCTATATTGGCCTTCCTGACACATCATTTATAAAACCCAAGTGAGGACATTTAAAAGTGAGGAAATTACTAGGTAAAGACATCATAAGTCTTTTACTGGTCACAATGGTCCTGATTCCAGTCTCTTCTGAGGCTCAGCTGCTGTAAAAGACTAGAAAGCCCTCTCACTGTCTCTGGTAGTTTGGATGCTAACACAAAGAACACACCAAATAAGGAATTATGGACACAGATGCATAGGAAGGTTTATTGGGAATTTCATCAGGTTGGTATAGACTTCTACTTCACGCTTATATTTCCCACAAAGACACTGTAGGTGCTTTCCAGTCTGTTAACTGCATCCAGAGTTAAAATAATAATAGTTATTAGCATTATGCAGCCAAAAATCTCCAAGCACTTCACAAAGGTGGGTAAGTGTCATTATCCCTATTTACCAATGGGGAAAGAGAGGCCTAGAGTGATGCGGTGCCTTGTCCAAGGTAACTGGCAGTAGAGTTGGGATAGAGCTAAGGCCTCCTGACTCCTAATGCAGTGCTCCTATCCACGAGACCTCATTAGCTCCCCTAAAAAGTGCAGTTTTGGAAATGAGAGTTAAAGGGGAAACTTTGGAGGCCTTTTGCCTCAATATCAAAGGAAAAGGGGGCCTGAGATTGGAATGCCACTGTTTTGGTGCCCTAAGTATGGAAACTCCAATGGATAGGAAGGGTGATACTTCCAGTTCTTTACTCCTCTCCCCACACCCTCCCTGTTGCTTTCTCTGGTTGCAATTCTTGGAGAGCCCATTAGTACCCCTCCTGCACTGACTAACCAAGTGTGGGTTTAAAAAGCACTTAATCATGATTTAAGCTTGATTCTGACCCAACAAGGTTCTAACATGGCCTGGCCAGCCAGTCCAGATGCCCAAATGAATCGATGATACAGACACAAAACCCAAACTGTATAAGACCAGCCACATTTTAGCCTAACATATGTAGGGACATAGGCTAGAAAACAGCTTTTAAACAAACATTTGTTTTATCCCAGCCAAGTCTCAGGTATGAGCATGGTTTTTAAGTCCTGTGCAGACAGACCCATAATTGGCAAGGGCTGTGGGGAAGTGGTGACACAGGAACCATACCTGGTGCCAATGTAGCCTGAACGGTTTTTCTTATTATGGCTGTAATAAATACCATCTTGCACCTATAGCTTTACATCTACAGGCTGATTGTTCTTGGTTCTTTCTGAAGTCATGTAGATAATAATTCTAGCAGATCAAATCAAGATCTCATGGCTCCCTCAGCAATCATGGCACTATTCCCAATGGTGTGTGGCTCAGCTGACATCACTTGAATTTGATATTATGAGAGACAGGAAACTAATGGGAGAGTTCAGCCCCTCTAGAGACTTGTTGCTTTCCTATTCTGCCTTTCTCCACAATGGTTTCTTCTGCCTTCAGGTTTGCTGCAGTCTAGTGGGAAACTGCTTCAGGGAAGGCTTAGTCCTTTTCCACCTTCTAGTCTCTTCTTCAAGTCTGGAAGCCAGCCTGGAGACAAGGTAAGAGTTTGGAAGATAGAAAAAGGAGAAGTTATGAAAAAATCTGTGAGGAGAGCAAGGGGAAATTCTCCCAGTAGGGACCTGGGAAGAATGGGAGTGCTTTGCCTTGCTGTGTTTATCAATAACCAGTCTCTCCTGGGGCTCTAATTCCTATTCAGGTCTGGGTCTGCTGTTTGTCACAGGATTGCTAATGCTCTGAAAGGCTTGGGGGCAATTATATGGGGTAGTATCCTGGGTGGAGACGCATTCAGCTTTCCATCAACTGATTGATTGTTCTGTATCCTGAAGAAAAAAAGGGGGGGGGGGGAATCTAACTTATTTTCAATAATTGAGACAAGGTTGTCTTGTGTGTGTGTGTCTCACCAACAGAAGTTGGTCCAGTAAAAGAGACTTAGCTCATCCCTCTTAGCTCTCTAAAGTTGGTTGCTGCATTTCTAGGTGCAAAATATCTGCCTGTAGAGCTATGTCAGGCTTGAAACAGCTGTGGTGGCTGAGAAGTATTTAAGCTTTCTGGTGCAGCCTGAGTGTCCCTGGAAACTAACACTGTGGACTAAGACAGGCTGAACAGACACTAATACTAAGGGAAAGTCTCAGAGAAAAGCTGGAGTTTGCTTAGTGGTGTGTTGGCATTTAGGCCTTGAGGGGATGGTAGTTTTTCCTAGTTTGGGAATTTCTGGAATATTTTCTCCTTTCAAACAAAATCTCCCTCTGACTAGAGCCTTTCTTGAGACAAGTAGACAAAATTTAGCATGGTTGATTGTTCCATTCCGTTGAACTGGTGTTGAACTCATCACTAGGGACTATCTTTCTTATAACAGTCATAGGCACCAAACAAGGCCAATGATGGGAGAACAAACTACCTGTGACAGATGTGTAGTCACATTGATTAATGCATTATTGGAAGGTGTTCAGATACTACAGTGATGTGTGCTATAAAAACCTGTATAGAAGAGATTCTGAATCCACCTAGTCCCTAGTTTTAAAACCTAAGTTGACATCACCTAAGTGGGGTGATGCAGACTCTTGGAATTAGGGGTGTGCATGAGATTTAATATTTGTAAGAACAGTTTGAATGATGATAATACCATGAAGATGAGTTCTTGTGTTACTTCAGTTGCAAAAACAGTTTGAGGCACAACAGCAGCCCTTGGTGACTGCCCATGAATAGTAAAAGGGAGCTATTTGGGTTCCTGTAGATTCCCAGCACAGAGCCCTACTTGGAATTGTGTGTGGTAGTTAAATCCTGGAGCATAGCAACTGGGAGACCTGAAATACCATGGGAGTACTTGGATACCCCCTCATGATGGGTGTGGTATCAAACACAGACTAGGTTAATGGGGAGTTACACCAAAATGGCAGCTTTTTAAAGAGTCCGTCTATCAAATGGCTCTATATTGTACATCCTTTATTTTTACTTATGAGACTTTTTAGTGTTGAGAAGATAGTCACAACCAGACTCCAATGGTTTCAAGGTTTTGGTCAGGACAGGTTCTCATTGACCTTTACACATTCAAGGGCTGGTGAGGAGTCTCTTGATATTGGTTGTCACTTTTAAAATCTACTCATCACATCTTAAATTGGTTTAAAAAAAATTCTGTAATCATGTCCGATAATGATGGTCCCTAATACATTCATGTAGTAATGTTCACTTCAACACTAGGATGGACATGCTGTTTCTATATGGACACAATATGAAGCCACAATGTTTGTCTTCCTGTTTTGTGCACCTTTTGCACTATAAAAGATCCATTTCTTAAAATCTGGGTAACTCTGTACCAGCAAAGAGAATATCTTGATAAACAAGGTAGATGAGACTCCAAATAGGGAAGGGCCTTGTGGGAAAAGCTGAGCAAACAACCAGTGACAGTCACAAAGACAACCAGCAGCTTAATCTTTCTGGGAAAGAGACTTCTTTCTTCAGATGTTACAGAAGGAGAAATGTTTGTCCTGAGATTGTCCAGCTCAGTTAGTCAAATACTTCTCTGTTTTCATACACGTTACTGACTACAAATATTTGCTACATGTTCTGTCAGAGTGGATCAACTAGGAAAGCTCTGATACTGTTGCAAAGGATGGCTACAGTCAACTTAGAAATACATATATCAGGTAAAATCTAAGTAACTTGCTGTTCACATTCCAAAGAGACTTGCTTTCATCTCATTGACATTGTGGCATTGTTCCTAAACTAGAGTGGGGTACAGACAGTTCTGAAAGAAGGCAAGAGAGTCTGAAGACTTGATTTTGCACTGAGTGAATTGGAATGTTAAGCTAAAGTTTATGTTGCCTGCTTTTAATAAGCTTGCCTAGGAGTATGTGATGGTTAGGAAATATGCCAGGGGAGTTAGGGTAAAAAGGGAAACATATGGAAATGTGGTGAAAGCAATATTTAAAGTCCTGGACACTTCTAATTGCTCACACAACCTGTATTTTTTTCTGTGCTAAGGCAAATAGTGGTAAATATCTTTTTTTAGGTTTAATTCTGTAAGGTGTTGAGTGCTGCCAACCCTGATCCAGAAAAGCCTTTAAGCATGTGTGTTAATTTCAACATATCTGTTCATATGCCTAAGGGCTTGATTGGGTCCAGACTGCTCAGCACTTTAAGATCCAGAGCTTAGTAGTTCCTTAACAGTTTGAAAAGAATTACACTTGTCAACCCAACCTGACTCTCCAGATTGGAGATTTTCCTCCTCCCTTTGGAGGTGAAAGCAGGAAGCACCTCTTGGACAACTTCAGGGTCTCCCTGGGGAGCCTGTTCCTTCATGACCCTGGTTTTCTCCTCTTCACTAGCCTCCTACACAGCCCATTGCTGCTGCTGTGATTGTCATTAAAAGGTCAACACATGGCAACGGTAACCATGCAATGGTATTGGAGGCAGATATTTCCTTATGTTTCAAATAGGAAATTTCTGCGGTATTGTAGAGACCACTGTATGTTAACATTGGAAAATGTTGACTTTCTTTAAGGGTGACCACTGTATGGAGGGTTTTTGTTAAATGTACTTAGCTGTTTACCATCACATTAATCCGCTCATCTTCTGCAGTACATTTTAATGTAAAAGACATTAGGTGGTACCTGTAAGACATCAGGATGGAGAATCAATGGCTCCCAAGTTAATAGTGACTGCTGTCCAGCCTTGGGTTCAAACACACTCCCCGCTGACTCTCTAGCCCTCATCTCCTAGGAGAACAGGGACTTGTAGTAATGGTAACTACACTTGTGATTTTTATTGCATGTTGTGACAAATTGAAACTCTGAGACCAGATGTCCCAATTTTATAGAGACAGTCCTGATTTTTGGGTCTTTCACACTTGCTGTCTGGTCTCCCCTATCTGAGAGGAACAGTTTTTCTGAGTTCAGATATTCTTACATGGGTTGTGCTAAATACCAGTGCTTAGGAGGCGCACACAATAGATTTGATTTAAAGCAAGTGTAATTTAAGAAGCTGACATCCTCCCTTTACCCTGACTGAAAAGGCAGAAGCAAATATATCTGGCATCAGCAGACTCTTTGCAGTATGTTTAAATGCCATACTTTCCATTGTACTGGCAGAGGGATTGATCTAGGTGACTTGATAGGTGGTTTTCAACTCTAATGGCCACGAGTCTTAACAATAGAAACAACAGCTTGCATCCCTTTGTTCTTTATAAGAACTCATCCCCTTCATGGCAGAGGTGGCTCAGCTAAGGATTCTAGGTTTTTATCTGCACAAGATAGAGCACGTAATGGAAAGCGTGGAATGTGGGAGTTCATGGTCACTTCACTTCAAAGTCAGTCATGTGCATACATACTTGTCTGTACAATATAGAATCTGTATGCCAGACTTACTAGTGAGCTAGACATTCACTGGATTGAGTGTGTTAACAAAAGAGAAATGCTGCTTCTACAAAATCCCTCTCAGAACTAACATAGGAGTAACACAGGTTTGGAGGCACCCACATTCATCTTGGAAATTAGAGTACATACATACCTAAATATGATCATTGCTTATTATAGCAACACTGCCATAACTGAGGAACCATTGGTGTTTCTGCTGTGAATAACAATGTGACCTTGGATAAACCTGCATCTCTGCGTGCACCAGCCTCCCTTCCCCTACCTGTCTTACCTATTAGATTGTAAACTCTTCAGAGCAGTGTGTTCATACAGTTGTCTAGCACAATAGGACCTCAAACTCAGCTGGAGCCTCTTGACACTACTATAATAAATCAGCTAAATCTATCCCTGATGATACTCAACTGAAGCCGAGTCACCTGGGGATGATTTTGGACCAACATGTTTTAACCTAGTGAACCTAGTTGTTAATTCTAGAGTCTGGAAGAAATTTTTGAAGTTTTTTTAGACTTTTGTCATATCTGAAGTGTTAAGATATACTTGGCTTAAAAATCCTTTTGCTGGCATTAGGTCTTCGGTGAAGCCTTTCACTGTTCTGTTTTTGATAACCAAATTAAGCAGCTGAATTTGTTCTTGGTGCAATTTCATTGAGGTCAGTGGAATTACACTATAGCGCTGTTGGTGTAGTTTGGTAGCTGTTTTTGTGACTTGTTTCGCATAGTAACCTTTACGTTCTAACAGCTAACCTGATGATGGGATAAGGGCATGAAGAGGAAGTTTCAACAATGACATTTGTTTCTGTGTTATGTATACATGGGATATTATAAATTCATGGCCACGGTGTCCATTTCTTCCTTCCCTGTGCTAGACAGTCATTGCTCTAAATGGTGGTGTGTGGGGGGGGGAAAGCACTATGATAAAGTAACATTGTCTCTAGAACTGTGCACTTGATCTAATGACCAAGTTCTGACCAGATTTAGGATGCAGCTCTTCAGCTTTAGTGGGTTTGTGCACAGGTTGTAAGTCAAGGTAGAAAATTGCATTAAATCTCCTCCCGGGGAAGTTTAAAAGAGTAAAAATCTGACCAAGCTTTCTAAAGGAAAGCAAATGGGTGAGCATCACCTTTAAATAATCAGAGAAGTGGCCAAGACAGTTATTAACTATCTTCTTTGTAACATAATGTGATCGGCAGATGGCACCAAACATTTGGCCTGAAAAAGTGGCGGGGGAGAGGGGTGGGGGGCTGGGGAGTGAGAAGGAGTCTTGTGCTACAGTATAACAGGCAATTAGAGAAGAAGCACATTGTTCCATAGCCATATCTTCTGGGACTACAAGATTCTGATGAATTGTACTAGTGTCGTGGAACTCTGATTTATTCAGTGTATACCAGCACATTTGACAAATAATTTTGTGTACAGCATCAAGGACTAAGTGCAGCTTTTCAGCACAAGGATATATTCTCACCTTCATGGATGGAGATTTAGTAGGCTCACGAGAAAATCCCCATCTATCAGGATGAGAAATGCACATACAAATATTTATCTTGAAGAACCAGCGAAAGAGGGTGCAGTAGAAGGAAAGAGAGGCTGGAGTGGAGTTATGTAGAGCTCTGAAGGTCAGGACAAGGAGATTGAGCATAACATAAGAGACCATAGAAATCCAGTAGAGAAGGATACATGCTAAAGCAGTAAGCAAGGAAGTCCTTATAGCAGGGGTAACCAACTATATTTTTTGTCGAAGTTCAGATTTCTTGGTCAAGATATAGTCCAGATTCAGACTCCAGAGAAAATTATGAAAAAAATAATTATGAGGGGAATGGGCCACAGGAGATGGATCACTTGATGATTACCTGTTCTGTTCATTCCCTCTGGGGCACCTGGCATTGGCCATTGTCGGAAGACAGGATGCTGGGCTAGACAGACATTTAGTCTGACCCAGTGGGGCTGTTCTTATGTCAGTAAATAAAAAGATACTGAGGATTAATTCTCTCTGTTCTCCAAATATCAAAAGCCAGCATCATGTAGGGCCTAAAGCTTCTATCAAAGCCTTGAAAGGAAAAGACTTCTGTTCCTGTCGATCTCCACTAGTTCTGCATGTGCTTCAGTATCTAACAAAGGGAATTTGCTTATCACAGATAATGTAGATCTGTAGAAGGAATGCTCTTTGTTGAACAGACAACCTGATTAGCTTGATCTTTCAAAACCAGCAATTTGTGGTGCCTCTATCCCTGGTGATATAGGGCCAAAAGACTGCAGAAGTGTTAATGGGCCACTCTACCTTGAATGGTCTCTTAAATATGTCCTAACTAACCAATCTGGGAGTACTTTTCCCAGTCAGGAAGAAGAGGTGTGTGTGTATGGCTCAAAAGCTTGTCTCTCTCACCAACAAAAGTTGGTCCAGTAAAAGATATTACCTCACCCAATTTGTCTCAGAAAAAGATAGGCATTCAGTTTTGTATATAAAATGCTATGTAATTGCATGTCTCAGTGGCATGCAGATATATCAGGAATTTTCCAAATTATTATTCAGCTTCCTCATCCAAAAGAAAACCACAGTCTAGTTTCTTCTGGTATCATTCGTCTCTCTCATCACCACAGACCAGCGATTTTTCACTTCAAATACTAGCCATCTGCCATTCTTTTCAGTGGGCCTGGAGGCCCATCAGCCATCTTGGTGTACAACATCACTGGCAAGTTTTTTTGTATACCAGCACAGCAGGCATGACTGACAAGCAGCCCTACTGGCTCCAAAATGTTTGCAAGTGAGATTGTCCGTCTGTTCTAAAAAAGACACATGCAATGAGTTCCAAGGCCATATATATGAGGATTCCCTCGCTATTAACTCTTCTGTGAAACCAGGCTCTGAGTACTGGGACATCCCAGGACACCCTATGCATAGATCTTTGGCCCAGTTTGTAAGGGTTGTATGCTCTTCTTTACCTTTCCTGCACGGGTATCTTCTTGGTCTCCATTCCCTCTGTGCGTGGACAATGAATCACTTCTGGTACAGAATAACTTATTCATGTAGTTTTTAGGTATGCAAGTGCCTCAGTTGATGAGCTTCAGCCCAAGTGGGAAGGCTGGTGTGTATCTCAGCTCCAGCATGCACTGCTGTATTGCAATACTGAACACTGGCCAAAAGGCTCCTGAGAAGGGAATTGCTTAGTGCATAATTCTGCAAATGTTCAGTTCTACACTGAGACTCTCTTTTGTCCATGTACTCTAGTAAGTCAGCTGCCAGGCCCTCCCTCTGTGCAGAATTTCTTCATCTATATTAAAAAAATAAAAATAAACTAGCGAATATTTTCTTAAATGAAATTGATTCGTTCTATCCCTTCCAATAGTGACTTTTATAATGCGATTACATGAATGTAAATCTTCAGAAGAACAGTTATAAGATACATGTACATTGGCCAAACGGGACAGTCTCTACATAAAAGAATAAATGGACAAAAATCAGATGTCAATTATAACATTAAAAAACCAGTTGGAGAACACTTCAGTTTCCCCAGCCACTCGATTACAGACCTAAAAGTTGCAATATTACAACAAAAAAACTTCAAAAACAGACTCCAACGAGAGACTGCTGAATTGGAATTAATTTGCAAATTGGACACCATTAAATTAGGCTTGAATAAAGACTGGGAGTGGATGGACTATTAGACAAAGTAAAAATTTCCCCATGCTTATTCTCTTCCCCCCTCGCCCCTGAGTTCCTCACATCTCTTTGTCAATTGTTGGCAATGGGCCATTTTCATTACCACTATAAACAGTTCTTTTTCTCTCCTGATGATAGCTCTCCTTAAAGTGTGTATGGTAACACCCATTGTTTCATGGTGTGTGTGTGTGTATATATATACACACACCTTCCTACTGTATTTTCCACGCATGCATCTGATAAAGTGGGCTGTAGCCTACGAAAGCTTATGCTCAAATAAATTGGTTAGTCTCTACGGTGCCACAAGTACTCCTGTTCTTTTTGCAGTTACAAGATAATGCCTCAAAGCACAGCATGGAGGATTTGACTCTTGGGAGTGATTTCCTTCTTGCTGGTGATGAGTCAATCAAAGCTATATTACAAATCACTTAAACTGAAATGAGGCAAACTTATTTTTTCGGCTAAAGGGGTGATTCTCACAGTTTGATCTTTAACTTTGTAGTTTGCTATGGAAGAGGAAACTTTATAAATCAGAAGAAAAAAGTAACAAGTACTTGTCTCTAAAAGAATAGCCCCCAGTACACTGAGGATCTGAGCTTGACTATCCCCTAATTATATTAGTGTAAATAGGATTTAGCTTAATTATACTAACAGATTTTAAACAAAATAGCAAGAGCGTGTCTATTTTATTACTTAAAGCATTTTGTACAGATTCTGTTTGAAGAAAATTAGCTTGTGCCCTAGCTTTGTAATTACAGTATGATGCTATCAGGCCACCACAAGTGCTCCTTATTCAAATCCCTCTTAAAATCTGTCTCAGTGCCCATAGTTCATGCTCAGGTTACTACTACATATAAACATACTGTCACTAAATATAAAAATATTCTCTGGCTTTCCTACTGTGTCCCATCTTCTCTGCCAGTCTTAATGGGAAGATCTTTAGTGCAGGGACTGTCTATCTTTGTGTCTTGTACAGGGCCAAGCACATAACTAGATGCTGTGGCCTTCATGTCCATTCAGCCAATCTGACCTCCATTTCCCTAATACCTCACTCCAAAAGCAAAAGTAGCATTCAGTCCTGCCTGGGGCAGAAGAGCAAGATAAAGTTCTTCCATCATGCTTCAGTGTTCAACACATTCTATGTAGGCCTAATCTGGTCTGGTGCTCAGTATCTGCAACTCCCATTGAATGATCACTCAATAACACAGTTGTCTCTTGCTATGCATGCGACTCTGGTAACAAGTCGCATGGCAATACCAGGAAGATTATGACAAAACAAATTCTGTTTCTTTTCAAATCTGTATAGGCTACTGCAGTAAAATACTAATGTGAAACTGTCTGCTGCAGCATTAATTTAATATCTAAATAAATATGCCATCAAAGCTGCTTTGGATGAGGGCCCATTAATGGGTGTAGTATGTATTTGTTCTGCTGAGCTATTTTATCTCTGTGTGCGCCTATGTAGAGAGCGTGCTGTTCACACCAGCCCCTGCCCCTACAGCAGCCAGAACCTTTCACTGTAGCTATAACATTAGGGTTCCTGCATAAAAGTGTGTTGAAACTTCAGCCTAGCTGGACAGCATATGTAAAATTTGCTTTATGACTCAGTAATAAACTCACTTGCTCCCACTGCTGCTGGAAAATGACTGTTCAACTCCTTTTATACTCAAATTGTTGGTGTGGTGGAAAACAAGAGATGCATTTTACTACACTTCAGTTAGGACCTCCAAGAACCTCAGATGGTTGGGGATAGACCTATGCGTCACTGAACTTTAGGAGTTTCAATGCACCAAGAAGCACCTAGAATAGCTTTTTCTCCCCCCTCTTTTCCCTCAGACAGTAGATCAGCCTTATGAAGGACATTGGCTAGTAGGCCTCACTTACTCCCAGGAACATATTTAAAAATCAATAATTGATGTACTTGATCTGTATTTATTTAAATGTAGGTGCCTATCACCATAGTTCCTAATGCAAGCATAGTTTTACTAAGCCTCTCTGTAACTGTCCTCTTAATAACTAATTAGCCAAACCTGTTCTCTATCCATTCTCTAGCACACTATTTTTACATTTGATTACCATCACTTGCCAATATCTAATTAATGCCCTAGTGAGAATATACATAGACTACAGAACTCTAATAGAAAAGTGCATTTGGCAGGGAAGACCGCCTGCTGATCAATAGCAGATCAATAATGCAGTAAGACAATATGCTGCACTCTGTCTTTTGTCTTCTAGTCACAGCTTCTCTCTCTTACAGGCTTTTCTGCTTTTCTTTTTGAAGGAAAAAATCTGTTGGTACTTCTAATAAACAGTCAATAAATGATCTTTCTCAATATGCTGTAATAAACCATAGGCATTTTAAGGCTATGATTTGAGGAGCAGCAGGTCAGCTACAAGAGATGCTGAGCTTCCATGAGTTAAGTCCCTGTTGTTGTTGACAGAGGCGGTTTTATTTTTAGCCTCTGAATTCTCCTCTGGAGACATGCCTCCCCTTTTATAGGAGGAAAGAAATATCTTATATTCCCAGGCAGCTAAATAGCTTCCATAACAAGGCAAGTCTCTTCACAGTTGTCTAACTTTTCCCACACAACTTCCAAACAGTGCAAATACAGCTACCAGATTTAAGTTCCTACTTGTTGTACACTCTTGAAACTATGTAGGGGTGACAATTTCAGCATTTGACCTGGCTTGCATTCAGTGTTGTCAATTCCCCCCTTTCCACCAGTCCTGTGTTGTCATGTGTATTGCAGGCATAAGAAGCTGGGTATAGTCATGGCTTGCCTCCAACAAAACGTTGAAGTTTGGACTTGATTTTCTGCCCCATTAAGGCTATTTTGTACCACTCCAGTGGTGTAAGGCAGCCTTAAATCCCACTTAGCTGGCTGCAGGACTATGAGGGAAATCCTTGGGTACTGAGCTGCCTTGAGTCTTGGATCATTTCAGGCCAGTGAAATGGACCCTTTGCAATCCATAGCTGCTCCTATGATGGCAGCAGCCTTTCAGATGCTCTGGACTGGCCTGGAGCCAGCTTGGCCCCACTCTCAAGGAAGTATCATGGTGACAAAGCTACTTTTGTCTTGCTCATTCCCAACTCCCTAGACCTACCCTGATCTTGCCTTGCCTGAACAGAGGAGTCATAAATAGGCCATCTGCAGGGAGAACACCCACTTCTCAGTAGTCACACAATCTGTGGTTTTTGGTCCAGTTTATACATCTCGCTGATGTTACAGCACTAGGCTACTAAAGTATCAGAGGGGTAGCCGTGTTAGTCTGGATCTGTAAAAGCAGCAAAGAGTCCTGTGGCACCTTATAGATTAACAGACATTTTGGAGCATGAGCTTTTGTGGGCGAATACCCACTTCGTCAGCTGCATGACGAAGTTTAGGCTACTAAACTGTGTATATACAGTTATCTGAATGACAAGGCACTAAGGACACTTGCTCAGGTGCACTGGGATGAATGATTCTTGTGGCTTGTCACAATTCTATTAAAACTGCAAACAAAAGAGGAGGCGAAGAAGAGTTTGTTATGGGTATCTAGAGAAATTCCAACTACTGTAGCTGGTGCTTAGATCCTATAATAGTAGCCTTGGAAATGCTTTCCCGTAGTAGTACACTTCTTCCAAGACCTGGAAGTCTCCAACTCCTTCAAATGTTGGATTAAAACATATTTTTTAGAAATGTATCTAAGCTTTTCTTAAAGACTGCATGCAATGGTGAATCCACCACCTTCTCTGGAAAGTGGTTTCAATATTTAGTTACCTTCCTTCACTGTCAGGAAACTACAACTTCAAGGTTGAATTCATCTAACTTCAACTTCCAGCCGCTGGATCTTCTTATGCCTTTATCAGGAAGACTGAAAAGCCCCCCACCTCTTCTTTTCAATGTGTATGTACTTGCATGCAGCGATTCACCTTTCAAACTTATTTAAAGCTGAATAGGTTGTGAGCCTTAAGCCTTGTGTCATAAAGCTTGTTTTCCAGTCCCTGAATCACTTTTGTGACCCTCTGAACTCTCCAGTATTCCCACATACTACTTGAAGTGTGGATTCCAGAAATGGACACAGTATTCTAATAGCAGTCTTATCAATGCTGTTTACAGAGGCAAGGTCACTCCCTACTATTTGGTATTCCCTTGTCTATGTAGCCAAGGATTACACCACCCCTTTTTACCACAGAATTGCATTGAAAGCTCGCACTGACAGTTAACCTGTGAAGAGCCTTATGCCCTTCATCAACACTGCTTTTCAAGACAGTCACCACCTAGAGATATAGCCTGCATTCTTTGTTGTGAGATATGGACCTTACATATTAATAGCCAAGTGCATCTTCTTGAATTGTGACCACTTAACCAAGCACTCCAGATCACCAACAGTGACCTGTCAATCTTTGGCATCTGCAAACTTGGCCAGCAAAAACTGTATATCATTTAAATAGTAACTTTTCAACAGAGCAGCCGACGAAGTGGGTATTCACCCACGAAAGCTCATGCTCCAAAACGTCTGTTAGTCTATAAGGTGCCACAGGACTCTTTGCTGCTTCAACAGAGCAGTGTTTGGACCAAGAACTGACTCCTAGGGTGCCCTGCTAGAAACAACCCAATTAATTTGTCACCCCACTAACAATTAGGGGTGGAGATCTGTGAGTGAGCCAGCTTTTAGTCCATCTAATGTGTGCTTTGTTAGTTCCATCTAATGCAAGTTTGTTTTTAATCAGTGACGTGGTACTAGATTAAATACTTGGAAAAATAAACCATAACCATATTAAAGAGAGATTTGATTGACAAGACCTACTTTCCATGAAACTGTATTTATGGATTATAAGACAGACTGATTGTCATGGAAGTTGCAGAAATCATGGAATCAGTGACTTCAGCCTGTGGCACTGGAAAGCTGCAGGGTCCCCTGCCACTCATGGGGGTTGGGAGCTGTGGGGCACCCTGCTGCCTCTGGCAGTCCCCAGAGCTCCTGACTGCATTGGGTAGCACGGGCACCCCTCAGCTCCCAGCCCCTGCAGGTGGCAGGGGCACCCCAGCTGCTATAGGCCATGGGCTGCAGGGGATGCTTGAGCTCCAGCACTCAACCTGCAGCTGCCCCAGTGGCAGGGCTCAGGTTTCTGGGACTTTTACTAAAAACACCTGTGACAAAGTCTTAGCCTTAATTATAAGGCTAGAAGGGATCACTGATCATCTAGTCTGAACACCTCTCTTAGATGACTTGTGTAACTTTAGCCTTTAATTTTGAGTCCTGAATAAACCATTCCATTACTTAACCAATCCATAGGTCCCGCAGTCATCCCTTTTTCAAATATTTGAACTATGCTGGCAGTACTCTAAGGCTTTAAAGTTTCTGTTTTTCACGACTATTAAAAATAAACATCAGTGGTTCAGAGTGCTCCACAGCTAGTTCCTTTAAGACTGTTGGGTGCAAGTTATCCAGGCCTGTTGACTTGAAAATGCTTCATTTTAGCAGATTCTGCCTCACTTCCTCTTGCTACAGATAAAACCTTCTATTCCATCCACCATCATACAAGATTAATACAGCATTTTGCACAATTTCTCCCTTTGATTTCCAGGCAGGTGCAGTGCTCTCTCCTTTTACTCTGAGCTATCCATTGAGATACAACGTTGTATTTAAAAAAAAAAAAATAGGAAGTTTGTTTTTTTAATTATGTCAAGTGGTAGTTAAGGTTGCATGAGGACATACCTCAACCATCCAAAAACCTTAACTTACTTAAATAAGTTAAGGGGAGAGACTTGTTCATTAATTTATATTGAAGCTGAAGTTTAAGTCCACATTTCATAAGTTATCCTTATTTTAATGTATATTCACTCAACTAGCAAAACTGGGTCTCAGTCTTAGCATACTGTCAGTACAGGTATTTATGTTCTCTGCTCACAGTAATGAGTTGATTAAAAAAGGAAAAGTGTTTTTTATAAGTTCAATAAAAAAGTATATCCAAGACTTTTTTGTGAAAGTGATTTATTGCCATCTAAACACTTTACTACAGTAGATCTGAGTTATTAGAATATAAAGTAAAACACTTGGTTAAAGTACACTTGACATCAGACTTACACATGCCTTACAGGTTTTCTATGTAGTCTTCACTAATGTGCACCAACTTCATGTTTTACAATCACTCCAGATCGTGAGTTCTTCCTCCATCATAACAAAATTTCCAAAACTTTTAGAACCAGGCATTTGTGTTAAACTGTAAATAACATGTCTATAAAAAGAACAGTTGAGAAATACAAAATGCGAGAGAGGACTAGCAGACAATTCTTTTTGGAGGCAGAGTACATCTCACATTTGATTTACTTTTCTGTGTACAGGAAGTCACATACAAGAAGCATGGTAATCATCTCAATTATTTGGAACTGCCAACTAGTTCTAAAAGTTTGTAAAAACTGGTCCAATTACAACAAACTTAGGGATTTGCATAATTAACTGAGTTTATCATTAAAGAAATGCATTGTTACAAACACAGAGCTGATATGTACTAGCACAAACTATTTGTTCAGGTTGTCAGATGTACGCCCTGCTGAGGCTTCACCTTCTAATTAAAAGATATTTAGTACCATACAATATCTCTTTTTAAAAAATAATGTAGAAGCTGAAATGATGTGCTGAGTGTAGCACAGTTTATCTTGGAAGATAACCAGGATCAAATGTGAGGAAAGGACAGAGAGCAGCAAGATTTATATGCGTTCTAGTTTTTCACTTAGGAATTCTTCTACGCTATCTGTATTCCATTTGAGGATGCTCAGTTCTTCAGCAATGTTCCCATTGTCATCCAGCAGTTTTAGTACAGGATCAGAACCACGCACGTACTGCACAAAGAGAAAGTTAGTTATCTTCTGTCTAGAAATCCCATTTCCCCACCCACCATCACAAATCAGCTTTAAATTAAATGTCAATTGCTGAAATACCAATTTCAAATTGAATTATTTTTTATATGCAGATATAAAAATGAACGAAAATTAAACAAAAAAACCTGACACTTAATACCATAAAGGACTAAAGTGCAAAGTTTTTGTCTAATTTGTACCATGCAAATTGTATTGGAAAATCTAAGCATAGTGCGTTTTTTTGGGAGGGTGTGGGGTGAGGGCTGTGGGGCTGAGGATGAGGGATTCATGATATTTGGGGGCTCAGGGCTGGGAATTGTGGAAAATATATATTTCGTAATATTGCGCAATGAAATTAAAATGTAATCGTATAGATGCAGAAAATTAAAAAAAAAAAACTGAAAATACTAATAACACAAAAACGCGACTGAAGAAGCTCAGTAAAGACTTGTATTAAAGAAAATGTACCAATGAGTCATTAATTTTGTCTATGAGGGAATACCATAAGCAATAAGTGGTAGTGGATATTGGAAGGGCAGTAGCGTGGTGGTTTTGGGGGTGGAGGGGGGTGGGAGGTCTTAGTTGCGTAAGTTTGAGATGCGCCTAATTGCTATAATATTTAGGAAAACGTGTGGGGTGGGGTGGGGAGGCTTATGCTAATTTAAAAGTCCAATCTTTAATTTAGGAAAACAGTCATTCCTGCTAGGCCTTAAGTAAGAATTAAAACATTTACAACAAGTGTAAATAAAACTTTGAAACCTTTTATCAGCATTTGCTCCAACACTGAAAACAGTGCCTAGCATCCATCTTGAACTGGATTCTTCTTCTTAAATAAGGAAAACTAGAAAGTAACCTCAACAAAACTGAGTGAGCAATTTAAATTTATTTAAAAATGGTCTTGGTCCGCATTTAAAGTATTTTTTCCCTAGTTCTTATTTTTCCAAGTGTGAGATACCAAAAGTTAACTGAAGTGATATGCGTATAGGGCAGACATTTGATACTCAACCCCTGTATATATCATCTAATTGATTGCATAATATTTACAGAAGGCCTCAGATATTTCCTTTCCTTCAGTGCTTTTATAAAAAAAAATTTGTTAGTGCCTCTGTAAAGAGCCTACTTGCCAGTCATGGAAACTATAGTCCTCCAACCCTAGAAGCAAAGGCAGAGAGCATAAAAGCTTTCCCATACTGCCCGTCAACAGAACTCAAACCCATAGGTGAGGGACCATCACAAAAAGTTGAGGTTTGATGCTCTTTCAGTCCTTGTCCTTTTTCCTGTGACTGCCAACAGAAGGTGCCAGTTACTAAAAGTTACTGAACTAAGCAATAGAAGTAATATGGTAACCTCTTCATCATACTACTTACTGAGCCAGGATTCAAACGGTTAAGGTTCAACAACTACTGTATTACACAACCCAGCATGGGAGAGGGAAGGAGGGTACAGAGTGGATGGCTCACGGAACTGGTATTCTCCTTCAGTCATCAAAAAAACTGTAATTGAACTTCGTTTGCCACCTGTAGTAACTAGGCATCTATCTGAATTGCTCCTTCTCCATATATCCACTAGTGTTCTCATAATGTAACTGACATTTTTCTAGCTACTCCTGGTCACCTCTTCTAATCCGAGTTCACTGCTGTACTATAGATTTGTGCTATTAACACGTGCCTTGAGACTATAATGCATCCTTTGCTAATATGACCTGTTGCTAAAATTTTCTCACATTTTTGAAGACTCAGCAAATAAAGGGCAAAGGGAAGCCCAAATTACAACTTCTGTTTCAATGGGTTAGGTTCTTTAAATACAATTTATTAAGTTTCTAGAACAACTGCATTGGGAATCTTATTTTACTCTGAGCTAACCAAGTCAACTTGTTTTAGTTTGCCATTACAAGTCACTACAATTAATCTAATGGCATCACTAATCAGTCTCCCAAAAGGATTGTGGAACAAATACCAGACTTAAGGATGCTACAGGGTTAAACTGATAATGTTTCATACCAACTCTAGCTGAGAATGCTTTGAAGTTAAATTGTATTACAAATGCAATTAAAATCAATTAAAAGTAGAGACAGAAATTGAGAGGCAAAGGAAAAAGATGCTCTTGGGAGAGATTTTGGAGAGAACGTACACAGAATGCATGAGGCAGAAAGTCTTTTCCAGGTGCAGTCTGCTTAAGAGAACACTATTTTCCTACCACAGAGGTGTTCAGACTATGAAGTGACATACAACGCTGTTTCTTGGTGAGTGGACGGGAGGAGAAAAAAATGTGCAAATTTTGTGTGGCAAGTTGAAATAAGTACATGTAGGCATTTTAAAGACAACCAAAAATTTGAACTGGATCTTGAAATGAATGGACAGACAACATAATCGTTTGAGTACAGAACAACAGGACAGTGCTGCTTTGCCCAGATTAGATGTGACAGGCAGCAGCATTCTGCACAAGAGGGAGTTCTTCAACACCCAGCTTTCCAGACCATGAAGAAAGATTGGTGCCAGAGTCAAGTCTGCAGTCAGGACAGAGTAAAAGACTCAGCAGGGAGAGAAAGCTAGAGAATATGGAGGGAGGACAGACTTGAGATGAGGGGGCGTGGAAGGTGAATGAGGCCAGGAGAACAGGAGGAGTGAACCATGGAAGGATGGAGTAAGAGGAAATAATGGGAACAAAGATTTATGTGGAAAGGAAGTATAAGGATGACTGGATGGATGGGAATGGTAGCTGATTTGGGGATTGAAGTATATAAGAGGAGAAGAACACAAGAATCTTAATACAGAAAACGAGAACTGGAACTATAGTAGGAAGCTCAGAATTCCATGACTTCACACCCAGCAAGTCAGCATAGTTGAAATACATAAACCATGTGCTATTACATACATCAGGTTATTTCTGTAAACGCTATTTAGTAACCAACAGCACAACTGAAGCAATCATATCTTAGCAATGGATACAATTATACCAGGTTTTCACTCAATTTATTTATAGGTGGGCCAGAGCTCCTGCCATTAAGATTTACATCAACAGTCCATATACAACCCCTTTGTATGGGATACAGGTTTATTTGATAAGCAAGTACTAAACACTGTGTGAAAGGGCAGGTTTCAAATAGGTTTAATTCCTCTTAAGCCAGAATTTAAAATGTGTTAAAAAATGCCACTCACCTTGATTTGCAGTCCCCTGAATAGTTTAGGTTTGTCACTCCTGACAAAAGCTGAAGTTTGGAAGAAAGAACAAAGAAAACCAACTGAAAATTATTATTCTATAAAGAACACAAAACTAGATTCTCTCCTATGTGGTCTCACACTTACATTAAATAAATGCATATTTGGAGATTTAATTTTTCCAGATATACTTTTAGATTATGAATACATGCTTCAGCCTCCAAACTATACTGCTACGAGCATTAAAATCCTCATCAATAAGCAATAACAGTTGTGGAATGTATCGTACTTGGAAAAAGCCACGTTTTTACTTTGAATACATCTCGTCTTTTTCCCCCAAACACTTGGAGACCACGACTGGCATTAGATGTGCTTCCATGTATGAAGGAGAATCTTAAGAGATTTATATTTTATGGTTGAGGGCAGTCAAGGGCTAGTACAAGGTGCTAATGTGCAAGAACATTAGTTTGAAACCTCGTTGACAATGCATTCAGTTTTGTGAGTGGAGGAGGAAGGGATGTCTCTAGTCATCTCTCTCTCTTTCTCGTGCATACACAGTCAGGGAAACCCTAAACTTCTACAAAAGAGGCAGAAATCCTTCTGTCCAACTGACTTTTGAGGCAGCAGGTTTGAGATTTCCCAAGACTCCCAAATCAGTCAAAAATCAGATCCTCCCCTTTTTATTCCATCCTTTAGAAACCATCTGGCCCATTTTCTTCCAAGATGTCAGGGGGCTCTTCAGATCAATGTATTCTGCCAGTCCAAGAATGCAGCCATGAGTGAGACCATCTACAGCTGGTCTTTCCCTTTATGGGAATGCCTCTCATAAGAAACTATTAAAAGATCCTAGCTCCACTGCAGTTGACAGTTACAGGAGAGGTGCCAGAACTCTACAAGTTTTAATCCCAGCATCTCTTGACATCTTTTGAAAGCAACAACATGAAAACTCCCAATTTACATACATGAAAAAGGAGAAGGCTCTTTCAATGCTGGTGTAAAGGAATTTAAAATATTTAGGAATTGTATTTAAGTCAATTTAAATGCATTAGCAATTCTTACCTCTAAGAGTCACAAGATGGGATTTTCTGCTGGGAAGTGTAGTAATTGTGATGCTATAGCTTTCATTGAGACAACATTACTGTTTCACAATGGAAATAGCAAAAAAAGATTTCTAAAACACTCTTAACTACAGTGGTATATATTCATTACAGCTTTCCTTTGAAAGGTTAAGCTTCATTAAAGTAGTAGCATGATGATTTGTGCAACTTCAAACTATATAAAAGAATAATTGATTTAGAGTATCCTAATATGAGGACTCCATATACCCTAAAGTAGACCTAACAGACTGGGGGCTTGGCTACATTGGCACTTTACAGCGCTGCAACTTTCGCGCTCAGGGGTGTGGGGAAAAAACACCCCCTTGAGTGCTGCAAGATGCAGCGCTGTAAAGCGTCAGTGTAATCAGGGCGGCAGCACTGGGAGCGCGGCTCCCAGCGCTGCACGCTACACCCATAAAGGATGTGGTTTACGTGCAGTGCTGGGAGAGAGCTCTCCCAGCACTGCCGCTCTGACCACAGTCACACTTCAAAGCGCTGCCGTGGCAGCGCTCCCGCAGTGCTGCCCCGGCAGCGCTTTGAAATTTCTAGTGTAGCCAAGGCCTGGCAACTGTTACCCGAGGTTCTTTCAACCTAAAAGCTCTTGGTAATGTTTACTCTGAGAGGTGGCATCGGGCAATAAATCAGGGGAGGCACGGCTGTCCAACTGATGGATGGCTGGCACAAACAGGACAACACGAGTGCTTTCACTTAAAGCTAAACTTTACTTAGCCTCAAGCACTTACACACATCTGCAACAGGCTAGTAAAACACCCCCAACCCTTGATAATTACCAAAGCTGAGTGTGTGTCTCGAGGGGCACAGTGGCAGTCCATCTGCCGGTGGGGAACACAACATCCATTCAGAGGGAGAGTCCAGTTCTGAAGAGCCCCTCCCCCGCTCCCCCCGAACTCTTCCCCCTTATTTTATACATTAAGGGACATGTCATTGTGTTACGAAAGAGAACTTGTTAAGCTAGCAGTTTTAACGGTCACACACAAGGTTCCTTCTGATGAACCAGGTATGAGTTTTTCCAGAGTTTGCGGCCTTGAGGCCCCAACAGACATTCCTGGGGCACATTCTACTCTTCTAAAATGCATGTATCAGCAATTTCTACACAACTCTTATCAGGAAGGATGGGAGGTCAAGCTTCCCTTTCTGTGGCACCCAAAACCCCCTCCCCTCCTGCCTTGGTCAAGTTGAGCTCTCTACATGGCCATTTACAGCCTGCTGACTTGGCTGCTTTTAGCAATAAGCCATAATGGTTTCAGGCACTTTACTGGTTTGCCAAAATCTCCCTGTATAGCAACAACTGTACTGTATATATTGTAGTAAATATAGGAGATAAGAATTTTCAGACAAATGAATGGAAACACACAACACTGGACTGAAGCCAATGTAAGCTGAAATCAGAGAGCAAAATAAAAACGTTCAGCTGAATAACATTACTAGAAACAAGACCTTAATTTTCTAGTCAGCAAGGTCACAAAAGAGAAATCAGTAGAGAAGGAGGGGGATCTACCAAGACTAACAAACTACTCAAGATTTTATTCAACTGTCATCACAAGGAACATTTAAGCCTCTAGTTTTCAAATGGAACATTCAAGAAGTGAGATTGCACAGAAGAGTAAAAATAAAACTTCATCCTATTATGTTTAGACATTTGTGTCTTATTTACAAAGATAGGATACAATGAACTGTTGAGTAAATGGCAAAAAAGGGTTGGCTAGTAATATGTATAAATCATTCTGAATAGCAAAGTTCACAGACTTAATTTCCTCCAGCAAGGACACTTCTGTAAATTTATAATTTTGGGGGGCCGGGGGCAAATAACATGGTCCTGCTTCAAAACCTCCATAATGACCCATATAATTTTATGAAGAGACTAAATTTCAAAAGATGAAGTGCACATCTAGACTTTAACAGGCTCAGTCATTTTCCTTGTGGGGCCTCAACTCTGGAGAAAAAGTATTTTGTTAATATGGATGGCATATTGAGGACTAAAAGCTTATATGAAAAACAAGTACTTTGGAATAGCAATTTGATAGATTACAAAGAAATAAAGTTTTCAAAAACTCATTCAAGATATCTGGAATGAGGAATGTGATTGTTCACAAAAAAGATGCAGGTGTGCATTTGCAGTTTCCCACTCACCATGACTAATAATTCTGCTACACTTCTGATTTGAAGAGCACTGGTTCTGACCATTCCTACTGGGTGATGTTTATTTTATAGGAATAATATTCTGGCTAAGGAAGACTGTGATAAAGGGCATTAGTATTTGGGGGGACTTTTTTTTAACAAAGGCCACATTGAAAATGGAAGGGATCTTAGTAAATACCTGCAAGGTGTAAGTCTTAATCAATGGGATTTTATGAAAAACAAGACATTTCCAATATTTGAGAATTGGGTTAAGATTTCTGTGTAACAGATTTGCTGGGAGTGTACCAATTGCTTGATTAAAACCAGTCTCATAAGGAGGTGAGCTGGCTGTTCTCTTGCTGATCAACTGAATGCACTGGGAAAGCAGCAACATTCAATGAATGTCTTTATTATAACAATGGAAAGAATGTTAATACATTAAATATCACAATTTTATCTCCTTCATTAACAAAACAGGGCTACTGCTGAAGTGCCACCTGAAGGTAAACGGAGTACTCAGTGATTGGTTAATTTAAAAGTTTTTTGTGTTCAGATGTAATAATTAGACTGGTCAGTCAAATGGGAATACGTTTTCTGGCTTTCTATTGTGAATGAATACATGTACATGATCATACAGAATGTTTAATATTTAGAGTAGAAATTTTGTCTAATCTCACTTAGTACAAATTAAGTACAATGTGCTCAGTATTACAGTATCCATAAAAGAATAATTTGAGGAAAATTCACCAGCATTTTTGCTAGTATCACTGTACAGATATTAGCAGAAAAATATTTCTGTATACTCAGCTGTTTATATGACAGATAATGGGTGATTCTGACAATATGTACAAAGACACTTATTCAAAATGTTTCTGGAAGGTGGTTGGTTTTTTAAATATAGTGTTGGATAATCAATAAGCAACCAGTTTTCCAAACAGAATAACTTGCTGGGACTAAAGATTTTTCATTGTCTCTCGTACTCTTAGGTGCTTAATATCCACTGACTACATTTTGAGCTTATTCTAGCTGGAAAGATTTTTAAAAACATTTCTTGAATACTGACCTTTTCCCTAAATTAAAAACAGCAATTAAGATCAACTACTGTACTAATGAGTTCCATTTGATGCATCAGTACCAGGGTTAAAGAATGGTTCTTCTCCTTATTATGTAACTTCATTGTCATACAAAGTTCACTTTATTTTACAAACAAGAACTTTAAAACTAGAACTCTGTACAGTGAAGATCATCTCTGGACAAAGAAAAATACAGAGGCACTGCACCATCAGATTTAATTGTAAGCCAAGTGATAAAATTTCAATCCATGTTTTATAAGTACTTAAAAATAACTTGGTCATCTACAGAATTAATACAGTAATCTACGTAATTTTAATACATTCACAATCCAGCAATTAGTGCTGCCATCTTGTGTATACTCTGCAAGAAAAATAAATCCTAGAGGGAGCCATCAGACAGGAATCAAACTGAAGTGAATGTTTGTAATGAGAGCATTGGCAATGACAGGTTACACAGTTCAATATAACCTGAAAATACCAGCACTCCTGAAGCTTCAGAAACAGCAGCATGACCTTCAGTCAACCTCACTTCTTAACAAACAGTCAAGTGACAACTGGAAATATATAGAGCCCTTAGATAAACTTTAAGGTTCCCAAAATGTTAAAATTTAAGGTGGAATCTCTCAAGATAAAAATGATCATTTTTACTTCCTGCCAAAACAAATGGGCAAGTATACGAAAAACTCAAGATATCAATACTTGAGAATCTGAGGATAAATTCAAATTTAAATAAAATCAGTACTACCTTGTGCTTCTAAATATTTTACAGTATGTGGGAACAAGAACACTGGTTGTATCAAAACTGGTTTGAAGACACCAGTTATCAGGATACATTTAGATCTGCTAACTATATGAAAGTTCATGACCAAGAGAAAATTATGTACCTGTAATCTTTCCTCTATTACCATTGTACAAAAGAAGGGTTGCCTGTCAAATGAGAGTACGTATTGGCAGGCTCCCAAGCTTCAGTCATGGTATGTTTACACTGAAATTACTAGTGTGACTGGAGATTACATAGACATACCTGAGCTAGCTTTAATTTGGCTTGCTTGTATACCTGGAGGACTGATGCTACAACAGCGTGCGCTCCAGCGTGGGCTGTACAAAGCAACCTGGAACACTTGCATGACTAGCTCATGCTGAAGCATGTGTTGCCATGGCTTCACTGCTCTAGTACTGGAACTAGCTAGATTAAAGCTGACTCTGGTATGTCTACATGAAGCAGCAATCACACCATTATTGCAATGTAGACAATACCTTCAATCATTTTAAAAAGCAAGCTAAGTTTAGTAGAATTAAGAAAACCTATCAACTCTTTTAGAAAAAACAAGGATTAAGAGAAAGGACTCTTGATTACTAATGTGAGCCAGCTTCCAGGATATTAGATTCTAGAGGTCCTGAATGAGAAATTGATTTTAATTAGTTCCCTTTCAGGATAATTATCCCCAGCCCTTCGATGGACTGTCTTCCTATATGTTCACCATTATTTCCCCAAATGGGTATAAATTGTAGGGGACTAAGGGAACAGGATATTGAAGCTGGTTTTAACTGAAGAGGAAGTCTCAGGAGGACCCTGGGCTTTTCATAAGATGGTGGAGTGAGGAAGAAGAGAAGTTAATAACAGAAGTCATTTTATATCTGTGCAACCTTAATTTGGCCCCCTTGTGCACATGTGATTTGATGGATCGTGCTCAGTTAATGAGCAGCTGGACTTGCTAACATCAAGATTCCTTCTAGCCCTTCATTTCTAAGATTTTCTTTTATTCTCATTGTTTAGTGTCTCTCTCAATGCCTTATTTATTGCACACTATTCAAACCCGCTCTGAAGACAGAATGATTTCATCAGGGGCTTTTCTATGGTACTCAATTTGTGAAGCACTCATACTACATTTATCTTCAACATCCTTTTTAAATGAGGATGTGTGGAGAATGGAGTTATCTGTATTTAATAAACCTATGCACTTCATGTCATTCAGGCATGTACCAAGGAAGGCTGCATGGGGAAAACAATGAGCACTCTACTAATTGGGAAATGTGCACCAACCAGGCTAGAAGGTTAATTTTTCCCTGGCCCAAGGCTAGCATCAAAGGGACACTAAGCTAGTAAAAACCCAGCCTAGTGAGGAAATGGGGTGAACAGGCAGCAGCAGCTAGACAGGAATCTGACAGAGAATACGCCAGTCTCCATCGGGCCAGGAGCAAGGGTCTGGGCTTAGTGGAACTTAGATTCCCATATCCTGCAAGGAAAGAATGGAGTTAAGACCCAGGCAGCCAGGCTTTTTGTTTGTATATCTTTGCTTTGCTTGATGAGTAAGTAGTGCTTTGTTTTGAAGAAACTAGGACTTTTAATCAGTCACAGGCTCCTGAAGAAAGAGGACAGTCAGGCCTGTCTATTTATAAGAGTTTGTAAATGGATGCATCCGAGAGATGCAATCTCAAACTGGTAGGATCACATGGTTCTGTTCAGAGATGAGTTAAAGTAGTGAAATGTATCACCAGTGAGGTTCACCTGAAGGACTAAAAACAGTCTAAATTGCAGCTCACCTATAATGGGACAAGGGGAATGCTTTTCATTTTACTGATGGGGAGGAACTGAAGCAAAACAAAGTGTCCAATTATGGTTGCCCATTTCAGATACCAAGAACCTGATTTTTTTTCAGAATACTTAGCCTTACATAGCACTTTATATGTTCAAAGAACAGCTCCTATTAACATCAGTTGCATCTTAAGTGATCAGCACTTGGATGCAAGACCCTAAGTCTGATTTGCAAGACACCAAGAAAATGAGGAACACAATTAATTACCATCTGTGAAAAGTCTAGATCAAGTGATATAGGAACTCTACAGCAGAAGGATAGAATCCAGTTGTCCATGGCAGCATTCAACTGCTTTAACTATGAGATCTTCCTTTCTCTTGCTGCAGTCCCCTTTTCTGAGTCACTACACAGTTTTCTAGCATAACAAATAAGGCAGAGGTTCTACAGCCTCTTTCACCACACAGTCCTGATCCATCCCCTGAGCTGGACCATCTTATGCACTGCATCAGGCAGGGGGCCTGTGGAAAATATTAGGATGTGATCATGTAATTAGATCATCATAATGCATGTATACAAGGGACTGAGTTAATGTTGCTCAGGCATTAATGCAACCTTAATTCTGGTATTTCCTAGCCTGAATGCTTGACTTGGCAACCTTCATGTTCTTTTCATGTAGTTTGTGTGTAATTTCCTAGCTTTAAGAAAGTCAACTGCAAACACAATTCCAGCATATGGCATTGTATTGACACCCACATGAGCTCATTAGCAGGGCTGGAACCTTTAGATTCACCTCAAACATTTGGCACTGAAGCTAAGTGAGTAACTGATAGCAACATCCTACACGTGGACCAGCACTAGATGGGGATGAGATACCCACTTTGCCAGTGGTTTCATAGATATTTGCTGACAGCAGAGCAATAGTGAAACTTCCACCACCAGGTTCCATTCTAGGCTTTTGGAGCAGGAGTGTGTTCCAGTGGGGACAGAGTCTTCAGCCACATCTTCTCCAATCTGTCCCAGCCTCCTACCCCCGCTGGTACCTCTCCTCCCACCTGATCTGCCTCTCCATCCCATCTCCACAGGCTCCCAGTCCCCCTCCTCTAGCTCCTTATGCAATTTGTCTCCTCTTACATTCCCTCATTCCTTGCCCGTCCCAGTCCCTATCTCCCAACAACCTACCTCCTGTCAGGCTTTTGTTTAAGCTTTTATTTAAGTCAGGCAGCTTCCTCTACACTGACTGTGCTCTTCAAACCCCTTTTTAGTACCTCTCAAGTGCTCCTTGCTCTCAGTTCCAGTGCCCAGGCGTCCCAGCTGGGAGCGGCAGTTATAGGGCAAGTCCCAGTGACTTTCTGCAACCCAGGGGCTGGAGCGCACTGAGTTACTCTGTGGGGTTTGTGGATGTACAGTCTGGTCAGCACTAGGACCTGTGAGAGGCTGGAGCATGCACTATTGGTGTGTAGGGATGGTACAAGTACAGTCCAGTCACATGTAGGAACTGCGAGAGTCTTAAAGCTTGTGCAGTGAGAATCAGAATCTGCAGAGATTGTGTTACTAACGCTGAAACCTGTCCTGTACAGGTCCAAACAGCAATTTCTCAAAGGCTTATAGCTTGGCCAAATTTGGCCAGACTTCCTCAGGGATAGCAAAAAGCATATCCCTTACACAAAGGCTGTACCTCTGCAAGTTTCAAGTTCCTCTCCAAAGTAGGGCGGTGCTAGAGCATTTAAAAGAAAAAGCTGCCAGAATTTTTAACAGGGGTAAAACTTACTTTTGCCAGGTCTCATTCTCTAAAATGGCTGACCTGTTTTGGCTGTGTTATACCATTTCTTGGCATGAAAAAAATTCACTCCAGTTTTGACAGTTATATAACATCTTCACATTATAAACAGCAAATGAAATATAGGGCATACCTAACGGACAATGCTATCAACTCTGCTGATAATAGATTGTTTTCAGAAGACTGATTAGGAAGGATAAGTCCATAGCCAAAAGACTAAAGTTTAGGATAAGTACTTCTAAAATACATCTAAATAAAACAAAATAAATTAAGAACTTACTAAACAGATGAAAGGGCTGCAGCCATTTAAATCCTCTCCCCTTTTACAAACATTTCTATATTGAAGTTCTTTATAGATTTAACCCTGCAACTCACACTGTTCCCCTTTTACACTACTGTATTCTAGTCATGCTAGTCAGCTTATCCATGGAGAGAGCAGGCAGTTACATCAGGATTTGGGCTAAGAATAGTCCATAAAATGGCTAGCAAGCTTCATGTAACAATACAGAAAGATATTGTAGTTCCAGTAGTCTAGACTCAATAGGAAAGTGATTAAAAATTGAGTCCCATAAATTTACAACTTGCTTTAATAAAGAAAATACTATTTAAATAGTGTCATAGCTGAATGATCAAATCTTTTTATATATACATTGTCAGAAGATTTAGTGGTACCTTTACTTACCCTGAACTTGAGGGAACCTTCCCAATTTTCATCCACACACTTCAAGGATAGCACCTGCATAGAGCTGCAATAGAAGAAATATTTTCTATTTATTAAGTTCAAACTACTAGTTTACTTATTTTTGCATCTACTTAATTGTCTTCGGGAAAATTCAGTGTTACATGGCTAATTTAAATGATACTTTTTAAGCACAAGTCATCTTACTAGCAACCCATTTTTAATGCCTTAACTGGTTAATTATTAAAACTGTTTCACTGTGCAGAAAGATCACTCCTTTGCTCTTTTTAACCCATTCCTTTCATCATCGTTGTTTAAAATGGGATGAAGTAATTCCAGTTGCAATACTGTAGCAATATATTACAGCAATGGCTGTATCCATGCAGATATTATCTAGAACAGCGGTTCTCAACCTTTCCAGACTATTGTACCCTTTCAGGAGTCTGATTTGTTTTGCATACCCCCCATGTTTCGTTTCACTTCACTTTAAAAACTACTTGCTTACAAAAATCAGACAAATATAAAAAAGTTTCAGAGCACAGTTAATTAAAAATTGCTTACTTATGTTTACCATAATTATAAAATCAATTGGAATATAAGTATATAGAGAGTATAAACAAGTCACTGTCTGTCTATGAAACTTTAGTGTGTACTGACTTTGCTAGAGCTTTTTCTGTAGCCTGTTGTAAAACTAGACAAATATTTAGATGTGTTGACGTACTCCCTGAAAATACCTCTGCATACACCCAGGGTACATGTACCTCTGGTTGAAAACTACTGAATATGAATGGAGGAGGGGAAAGGAAATACAACAAAAGAAAATTCCTCCACAGGAACATTTTTAATTTTAGAATGGGAACAAATCTACTTTTCAGATATTCTATTAAAATAGTATTAGAATATTTTAATATAACAATAGATAACTAAGGGGTCACAGCCATTGCATGAAGATTATCTAAATGCTAAGCTTCACTATGTCAAAAAGGCAGAAGCTATCGCTCAAATTAGGAACAATCCTGACTAATTCAAACATGTCTGTACTTAGTTACTGAAATGCAGGAATGTTTTGCTGTGCATTTTACTTAGGGCTTGTCTTAATGTATAGCAATGTGCCACTGTAGCACTTTAGTGAAGATGTTACTATGATAACTGGAGAGCTTCTCCCGTCAGCTACCACCTCTTGGGCAGCTGGATAACTATGCTATGTCTACACTGGGATTTTTCATGGTCCTGAGTGACAGTTATACTAATATTAGTCTGTAATATAGACATGGCCTGAGTGTCCATAAAACTAGCAAACACAGAAGAAAGTTTTCAATGCTATAAAATCAATTATTCTGAAGACTTCAGTGAACCATTTTCTAGATTTAGAACTAGTGATCTATCTCTTAGGCCACTGGAATCCTCCTTGCAACTCAGGACTTGTCTACACTACCACTTAAGTCGATGCAACTTATGTTGCTCAGGGGTGTGAAAAAAACCAACCTAGAGCGATGTAAATTACATCAACTTAAAGTAGTGTTTGCACTGCACTGCGTTAGCCGGAGACGCTTTCCCGCTGACATAGCTTCCATCTCTCACTGAGATTGAGTAATTATGTTGAAACCAAGTACATTTTTACTTGGAAAAATAACTATGTAAAAACAGTATCTTAAACATCTTTTCTCTCTAATGACAAAAAATAAGCTTTTACTGCTTTCTACTGTTTCTACTGTATCTACTGCTAAGATACAATGAACTACAGATTCTGTTGCATCTTGAATATAAACAAGTCTGTTGCTAGAATACATTTCTAGAGCTCTTTGGGCTCAGTCAAGCTGGCTGCTTTCCATCTTTAAATCTCATGCATCATAACTAAAGGTTTTGCAGGCCAGATGATGCTCCTCAGTGATAACTGAAGCACAACTGCTTTTCAGTTCAAGTTCAAATATGTTACACCTCAGCTAACCTACTGAAGGCTGGCAATTGTAAACAGAGAATGTTATTTTCTAAGTAAAAAGTGAGACAATGAAGGACCCATACAATCCAGTTTTCACAGCAGAACTGCATAAGGTTTGATGTAAAGTGCACAGATTATATGAATTGCTTACATTTGTTGGCTTGATTCTGAGCTTGTAATTAACTTAATTTTTCCTCGTTTAAATAATCACTGTGTGACATTGTTTTAATTTATTACTACTTCTGCTGAATTAACACTGACTATCCACAAAGTAAATTTGTGTCTAGTGTTAGATGTCGTCTCAAAATAATGAACAATGACTATTTATGCTTCAGAACCTTGTAATACCTTACTGTAGGTAGACTTAAGGATGGATTTTCAGCTTAGCTTCTGAACCTCTTTCTTGAATATAGAAGAAACATTTCTCTTATTTTGTAGATTATCAATCTCAAAGTATGCTACTACTGGCATTCATAAGGACAGAGATTTTGCATGATCTGCATTAATCAGCAGTTATTTCCACAAGAAACTGAACCAAACATGTTAAAATAAAGCTACATTATTTGCTCAGTGCTGCATCCTCAAAGTTTGCTTTGATAAAAGCACTTTTGACTGTGTTTAAATTAAGCTGAATCTGGAAATGAAGTTTTTAAAATTAAAATTAGCATTTTGACTCCTGCTAAAGCCCTCTATATTTCTGTAGAGCAGCATTTGAGATTAGCAGTGCTTGGTGCCTTCTAACTTCAGTTTTAAATCATGTAGTGACACTGATTTAAATAAAACTAACTTCACTGATTAAACATTGTACAAACTGTATTTATACAATATGAGAAAAATGAAGTTCACAAACTTAAATCTTGGTGGTCCATAGTCCCAATAAATGTAATTACAAATCAAATACTGTTCATGCAAACCCAGTAGTATCTGAATCGAGCTGTTCTTTTTACCTGGTACATCAACAGTAATTCTGGATTTAGACTTCAGATAGCATGTAAATTGATGGATAAGGCAAAATAGATTGTAAAGTGCTTTGCCATCCTTATCTTGGCTCTAAGGGCTTGTCTACACTGGCAATTAACAGTGCTGCAACTTTCTCACTTGGGGTGTGAAAGAACACCTTCCCTCCCCGACCCCCCTACCCCCCATCCAGCAAGTTGCAATGCTGTAAAGCACCAGTGTAAACAGCACTCCCAGCGCTGGGAGCTATGCCCCTCATGGAGCTTTCCCCTCACCCGCTCCCAGTGCTGCGCCCTGACCACACAAGGCACGTTAACGTGTAGACTAGCCCTAAGTTTGACAGCAATAAATTTTTCCTGTGCAACAAGTTTAAAGTAAATAGATGGGATTATGAAACAGATATGGGAAGTAACAAGGTGCCTTTTTCTAACCATATCAACATTTTTACATTTGCACACAGCAAAGTAAAGGATCATCATTGATGACTATCAACTTCTAGATCTGATTGTTATAAATAAGAATATAATTAACTCCTTCCTCGTGAAAAAAGGAATTAGTTGTAATCATGTATGTAATCCACATGTGTAAATTGGCTTTAAAAAGTTAACCACTCCCCTCAATTTACATAGCAAGTACTCAATTTTTCATGCATATATTCTTGAGGTTAAATCTGCCATAATTGAAGTCCAACTGTGCTACAAAAAAGTTGATTCATGATGAGACAGACAAGTGCTCTGTGCCACTTTTCACAAGATGGTTAGACACAGTCAATCAACTTCATTTACAACTCAGGACAAAAGTTGCTTTTGTGAGATACATAGATCCTTTGCATCATTTACAAGCACACAATGTTGTACTTGTTAACATCTATTGCTGCTGCCATCCCATCATAACCAGACTAGAGTAATGAAATCCACAACACTTGTTTCTGAATACTACTTAACATAGGGAATTGGTTCACAAAGAACATAAGGGAATGATACACCACTCTATTATAGAAGTAGTACACATCTAATTTGACTCAGTTGTTCATTAAAAAAAAAAAGCATTGTGTAATGAGTTGGCTCATTTTAAAAAAATGCTTACTTGCTTTTAGTCTTTATGAAAGTCATTTTAATGTCACAGAATGAAATAAAGGACTTCCTACAACCAACTATAGTGTCCATTTTAAAATTTGAAATTGCTGTTATGTATACTCACAAGCAGAAGTTAAATTATTTAAACATTCTCAGTATCTCTTCCCCACTAAGGGTTATCATGACATTAAAATTTGAAGTTCTCTCTCTGTTTTACAGGGCATCACCTTCAGTTAAGATTTCACTCAAAAGCTTTTTTTAAAGCACTTAAATGCTAATGTAGAAATCATGGCCCTTTAAATTTAGAGAGGCAAAATGTCATTAATGGAAGTAAAAATAGTTATTCAGAAAAGAAACAGTGCACATTTATCTATAGAATGCCACTCACAGGAAGATATCAAATTGTTTTACACTGGTACAAATCATCCACCACTGAAAGGCAAAGAAGCCGACACGACAGAGTTTTTCTGGAGGTGAACTGAAGAGTAATTTCTTCAAATGAAGTTCCCAGTCACTTGTAAATAGTTTCGGTGGACATAATCCAATTAGCCAGTTTCCAGTTTGAGTAATGGCATGTCTACGCTGGCAGAGTTACAGTGCCACTCAGAGCACTGATGGGAAACCACTATGTGTTCAGTCAGCTGCCTGCACAATAGTGTGTTCATACTCACAGCACTTGCAGCGATATTCAGAGTGTTGCACGCTGGGGAGCTAATCTACAGAGCATTTCTTCCTCTTCTGCCGCTAAGAATTGTTGGAAGACTGAGGGGGTTGCCAGGCATCCTGGGTCCTGTCCCAATGCCCCATGATGCATTGCTTCACATCCCCAGCAATCCCTGTGCTTCTGTCCGCATTTGGCACCATTTTTCAACTGTTTAAGTACAGCACACTCTGCCTCTTCGGGCTGCAGGAATGGATCCCCAAATGTTGACCAGTACGCTGCTGCTTAAACTACAAAGGCAAGAGGAGTGCAACATTGATCTCTCCATGCAGACTACCTATGACACAAAATTGCTTGTGGCATTCACAGAGGTGCTGACCACAGTGGAACACCGCTTTTGGGATAGGGAAACAAGCAGAATGTGGATGAGGAAAAGCCACATTCATGGGACTGTGTGATGAGCTCCCCCTAGCCCTGCAGTGCAAGGACACGAGAATGAGAGCTGTCCTGCCACCGGAGAAGCATGTGGCGATTGGACTGTGGAAGCTGGCTACTCCAAACTGCTACTTATCGGTCGCTAACCAGTTCAAAGTGGGAAAGTTGACCTTTGGACTCCTGTTGATGGAATGGTGCAGGACCATTAATTGCATCCTGCTCTGAAAGACCATGACACTTGTGACACTGTGGATGGCTTTACACAAATGGGCTTTCCTAACTGCGGAGGAGCAAAAGATAGCATGCATATTCCAATTCTGGCATGCATATTCCAATTCTGGCACCAGACCATCTAGCCACTGAATACATTAATCACAAGGGGTATTTCTCAATGGTTCTCCAGGCACTCGTGGGTCACCGTAGGCGTATCTCACACATTAACGCAAGCTGGTCTGGAAAGGTGCATGCCGCACACATCTTTCGGAACACTGGTCTGTTCAGGGAGCTGCAAGCAGAGACCACCTTCACGGACCAGAAGATCATTGTAGAGGAAGTCAAAATGCCCACTGTGATCCTGGGAGACTTTGCTTACAATCGTAATGCCATGACTTATGAAGCCATACACGGGGCAACTTGACATCAGCAAGGAGTGGTTCAACAATAGGCTGAGCAAGTACAGAATGACTGAGTGTGGTTTTGACCATTTAAAGGCCCACTGGCACCGGCACTGCCTCTGAGAAGCTGGACCTGGCTGATGACAATATTCCTATGCTTATAGATGCATGCTGTACATTCCATATTTGTGAAGGGATGGGTGAAAGCTTCACTCAGGGCTGGATGTGGAGGCTGAGTCTGAAAAGCCAGAGACCAGGGCTATTAGAGGGGTGCAACGTGGGGCCACAAGGATTAGAGATGCCTTGAGGCAGCAATTTGAAGCTGAAAGCCACTAATATTTGTTGCTACGCTTGGGAGTGCAGTGCTTGTAATGCTAGGAGGAGGTTGTGATTGGTGTAGACAATGCAATATGAAGGTTTAACATAACTGCTTTGCAGGGCTCTATTTGCTATCAATTAATAGAACAAAGATTTGTCTTCAAACCACCACAATTTTTATTCAAAAACAACCACCGGAGGAGGAAGTCAAAATAAAAATCAGCAGTGAGGGGAAGGGAAGGTGCCAGAAGGAGGTGGGGTCCCAGGACAGCTAAAGATTTGTGCGTATCCAGGGATCATACCCAACCTTCTCCTTTGGAGTACAATGCAGCGGGTACTGAACTTCAGCAAGGCCAAACTGCAGAGGGATGGGTGTTGAGTGTAGTGGGTACTGGGAGTCCGCAGTGCTGGACTGTGAGGGGGAAAGAGTGGAATGCTGTGGGTACAGACTGGAGCCAGGAGGTTGATAAGTGTGTTTTGGGAGTGTCGGGGGGAAGCATGGGAATGAGTTTCGCTACAGCGGTTGCAGAGCAAGGCAGGAATGGAGCTGCTCCATTTGCAGTGCTAGCATCACCTGCAGCATGTCTGCTTGGTGCTCCATAACATTTAAGAGGTGCTCCGTGGCTTCATTCTGGCATGCCACCTTCTCCTTTCAGTCCCTCTTCTCACTGTCCCACCACTCCTTCAATTCTTGTTTCTCAGCTATGGAGTGCATCATAACATCACGCAGAAAGTCCTCCTTAGTTGTGTGTTTTTTTTTTTATTCTGCGCAGCTGTTCAGATGCTGATAAAGAAGGAGGCTGGGCTCCCAAAATCATCTCTGAAGTTTAAATGCAACATTTTACAGAAGCAGTCTTGTTTGCAACACACACACCACTGATTCAGTGATTTAAAACACAGCCAGTATTCTCATACCTGTCACGCTAACTGGCTGACCCCAGGCAAGCATACGAGCCACAAGACCCCCAAAACGGTGAGAAGCTGCATGGGCAAGGTAAATCACTCTTCCCGGAGCCTGCTGTACACTGGGCATGTGGCTCTTATGGAGAGCCAGTACTGTAGCGGGGGGCCTGATAATCATTCCTGTCCCCACAGGATGTGATCATTATGGAAGCTATCGCGCTGCCATGGGTGAGCAGGGAATCAAGGGAGGGTCTTCTCCAAGACTGCGGCTTCTGCCCTGGTCCCTATGCAGCTTGCCTGTGTGCAGCAATGCTGTCTCTCTCTTCCCCTATGTGATGGCACAGTGGCATGGGAAAGTTACCATTAATGGGGCAAGAAACACAGTAGCTCTGCCAAATAACCTGCGGAAGCAGATTGCCCAATATCTCCATGAGTTTCCTGAAGATCTGAAGCAAATTCCTGTGAAGTGAGGGAGTCAGCCTGTTCCACTGCTCAGATTAGGCATGTGGTGAGAGACCAACTTTTCTGCAACCCTCCTGTCCCCAACAACTCGCTTCAGGGATTCCCAAAATCAAATTCACATATCAGGGCTCCTCTCCTGTTTGTGCTTTGCCAAGATCTGACAGCTGTGACTGCCTAGTCTCCTCTGGGGTAGAAAAGAGCTCCTGGCTGCATGCATCTCTGGCCTCAGAGTCATCCTCTGCCTCTGTGTCTCGTGCCCCCCTGCCCCACATCCTCATCCAAGATTTCCTCCTCCTGGCTCAGTCCACTCTTGAGTGGCATGTGAGCCACTGAAGTATCCATGGTGTTCTTCGCAGTGAAGTTGGGGTTGTCGCTGAGTATTGGGTCCAGCTCTTTGTAGAACTGGCAGCTTGTGGGCGCAACACTGGAGTGGCGGTTTGCCTCCTGAACCTTTGTGGTAGGCATTCTGTAGCTCCTTCACTTTGACCCTGCACTGCAGTGTGTCCTGGTCATGGCCCCTTTCTCTCATTCATCAAGAAATCTGTCTGTAGGTATCATAATTCCTATTGCTGGAGTGCAGCTGGGACTGGATAGCCTCCTCTCTCCAAATGCTAATGAGGTCCGGCAGCTCAGCATTACTCCAAGCAAGGAATCACTTAGTGCATGAAGCAGGCATGGCCACCTGGAAAGATGCACTGAGACTACTGCACGCATCACCAAGCAAACAGGAAGGGGACTTTCAAAATTCCGAAGGAATTCACAGGGTGGGGAGGATGATTGGTCACCTCAGGGCGGGCAGTAGAGTTCAAACCTATGACACGAGAAGCGAGAACAGGCATCGTGGGACACATCCCAGAGGCCAATCACAGCGCTGTAATCGACCAGTGTTTACACTGGCACCGCATCGCCCCAGCACAGAAAGCTGTATGCCTCTCAGTGGGGTGGCTTTTTACAGCACTGCAATTGTGCAGTTTCTGCGCACTAAGTGGCTTGGCAGCATGTACTACTTCAGGAGTTAAAAGCATAGAAAGCTGCTTTACTGCACAGAAACTTGCCAGTATAGACAGGGCCTCTGACGGAGCTTACATATGAATTATAAAAACTACCATAGAATCTGTAGTGAACTGAATAGAATTTCTCTCATAGAAATATAGCACCCCAACTAGCACAGATCACCCCCATCATCTTGCTATCAGTTTAGATCAATGCTAACTTAGAGGAGAGAGAGTTTCGCATTGCCAATATTACTTTCTATGGCACCTATGATTTCCATGCAAGTTTTCTATCCAGATACTGAGCTGGCATGATCTTGTTTAGACAACATCTAACTCAGACATAGCGTATAATTTTATGGCTGTTTGTAACACTGTATTGATGATATTTTGAAAAATGTAAGATGGATTGTTGAGATACAATAGTCAACTAATAATCATCCATCTTTAAGTACCCAGATAATCTGATAGCAACACTTTTTTTTTCTTTTTTTTTTTTAAAAACAAAATGACTTCTGAAATCAAAAATTGCTGTGGCATTTGCCTATCTGTTGCACTCACTGGTTTAAAGACCTTGACAAAAAATGTTGTAAGAGTACTGGGAATAAGAATCCTGAACTTTACCAAAAAAGAAGTAACAAATAATACTTGAGTGTGTTGAGAATTTCCAGTTGCCTCAGTTACAAATGTATAACTTACTAAAATAATTCACTATCAAACCATCTCTTCACAAACCAAATTTGATTGACTCTGCCTTATATGAAATTGGAATTCTAAATCAGATTCTTTTTCTAATTTTGTTTTTTCCACACTGACATTTGAAATCCTTTAGTATGACAGCAATAATTCTTCCCAATTTGAAGATGCTGCAACATATGGACAAAGAACTAGGGTAACTGATTTAACAATCATACATTGTCCTCTTTTTGGAGGAGGTCATTTAAACAGATCAGGTTATGCAGGTTGCAAAAATGACCCTAAGCTTCCTGAGAGACACAAAGTTTACAGGAATCAGTAGAATACAAGGAAGTAATAGGAGAACCTTGTTCCAAGGGGTTTTATGAATTATTGCTCTGTAAATGAGAGCGCCAAAAGTCCATTTCTGCATAATTCCTAACTTGACATCAGACTAAATCTGGTGACAAAAACCACTCTCATTCAAACCTCACCCAGGGGTGGGGGGGAGGAGGGAGAGGACAAAGTGGGGAACAAGTCAGGCTCTAAATGAGAGCTAAGAATGTAAAGGTCAGATGATCAAAAGGCATTGTTGTCTAGTGGTGTTCCTGTCTCCATGGCCATGTGTATTCAGAGGAATTTGCTAATCAACCCTTGTAGCAGAATTCTGCTGCAGAATCTAAACTTTCATTTATTTTAAGTTTAAAGTCTAGCCGTTGATTTTTTGAAAGAGCATCTCAAACACAAAAAATATATACTAGTTAACATCCTTAAAATAAATGAGGGCAATTTATACCTTTCAGGGCTAATGACTGTCAGACAAACACTGCTCCTCATTGTAGCAGAAACATCTAGTTTTTGAGTGCCCAAGCATCCAACTCTTTGCTAACCTGTTGCCAAAATCTTCAGCTTGCCTAACAACGTATGCAGTGTAGTTATGCTTTGTGACTATAAAAGTTTTAAGCATGCTGAAAGTTTAGAGAGAGTGTAAAATTGAATACTAAAAAATAAGTTAACATGGTCCTGATTAAATATGAAGATGTATAATACAATCAATGCATTTCTTTAGACTTACTAAAAAACTAGTGGGCCTTGCTGCAGAATTTAGCTTCATCTTATCTGTAATACTTCAAAAATGTGTACATGAAAGACCAACTGGCTGCCTTACACAATTCTAACACAGAGGCCTCATCCCTCTCTGGCAGAGAGGTAGCAATAGCTTTGGACTGAGGTCTTATTCAGTGAAACAGGTAAGGGAAGACCCTATGCTACACAAGACCAGAAATTCCATTGGATTATGATGGTCTTGAAGGTCCCTAGACCATCCCCTTCCCAAAGCACAACCTCTGATTTTCAAGATAAAATTACATATTTCTCAGGTAGAATGAAGGTATCGTTGTCCCAGAGGTGGAAACCAAGTATTTCATTATTAGAGCCATACCAATTTTATGGCTGTGAAAAACATGTTACGGACTGTGAAATCCGATTTTCCTCCCCCCCTGCTGCTTGGATCCCAGGCTCCTAACTGCTAGTCTCGACATATTGGGGAGGGACAGGAGCTGTCGTCCTCCTGTATGGCTACTCCTCGTAGTGAGCTCAGACCCACCTCCAGAGGCAGCACAGAAATGAAGGAGGAACATCCTCACTTCTGCGCTGCAACAGCTTGGGAGCTGGGCTGCAGACTTCCATTCTCCTCCTCCCCCTGCCCCTTTTCTCCCTGCTGTGGCTCTAGATGCTGAGCTCGAGCCTTCTACCCCACAGCTGGGGCAGTCTGGGCTCAGAGTGACCCGGTCAGGGCTTCCACCCTGAGGTTTCTTCTGGGGCTGGGGCACCTATTTTTTCCAGGGGAGCCCAAATTGGCTGGGGGTGCCTGCCTTAATCTGTCCCTGCCGTGGACTAGCAGCTTGGAACCCACGGCAGCATGGGGGAAGATGCTACCCACCTCCATCTCTGGGAACGTCCTGTGCTGCCTTCAGAGCTCCCTGCAGCTAGAGAAGTGACAGTGGAAATCTTGGGACCCCTTCTACAACAAATTTGCAACCCCCTAGGATCTCATTTTAGGTCATGACTCAAGACACAAGACTGTGAAATGTCAGATGTAAACATCTAAAATCATGAAATTCACCAATTAAAAACCCTTCTGGCTATGAAATTGACCATAATGGAGCATGAAGTTGGTAGGGCCCTATTCATTACTAAAAGAATAGGGACGATATCCATGTCAACATTCCCTGAAAGACTGGACACCTGTTGGAAGCAAGAGCCAAAGGGAAGCATGTTTAAGTGGATAAGAAATCATACTGGAACCCTGGGTTCCACTGTCACCTCTGCTACTGACTCAGTGTTAGGAAGGACAAGTCACAATCTCTGTGGTAAAAGTGGGGCTAGTGCTACTTGCCTACCTCTGTGGATATGAAAGACAAATGCTAAGTCTTTAAGAAAATCTAGCTCTTAATTGCAACATAAAGTAGAAAACTAGCAGATATAGATGGATGTCTGGTAAACATTACTAGCCAGAACAAAAAAAAACATATCTGTAACAAGTATTGGCACACCCCCACCCCATAAAAGGACTATATGCTAGTCATCTCTGAAAACTAGTGAATAGAACCAGTTTTATTATTTTATACTAAGATCAGTTAGTGTATGTAATGAAGTAAATTGGCAAAGTATGGGAAACTATCTATTTTGCAGTCTCAACATTAGAATCCATTGTCTAAATAACTTTTAATGTCCCTCATCCCAGGAGGGCCAGCACAGCCCGCAAACTACCTCCTTGTTCTCCAGGATCTCTGCTTTCATTAAAAAAAGGTCTAGCATGACTAAGAACCTTGAAAATGTTAACAATGTAAAAAAGCAGTTGTGTACTTGTTTGCAGAGTCAAATAAAACGTTGAGGTATGACTGTTCACATTCATTTAACTGGATATTCATTCAGATGTTAACAGTAATACTTTAAGACAGTATCTGGATTATGAAAAGACAACAAGGTTAGGTTAAGAGTTAGCTGACTGCATCCTATTCTCTACTGTAGATAGATTCACAATTTTTTAACCTTGCTTTCTACCCTCGATTCCCTCTGCTCCTCAACCTCTGTTTCCTAATGTAGACAAAAGTTCCATGGCTGTGTCTAGATTAGACAAAGAGGTCAAGGTCAGTCACCACTTTCTACCTACTACAGACACAGATTACCATCTCTGAACATTGATTTAGCTGATTGAGATCCACCTTGGGTTGATTAAAGCAGAGGGAAAGGATCATATTACTAAGAATTATAGTGAGTGGGTGGGCTTGGGAAGAGTACCATTTATTTAACCTCTTCCCTCCACTCCTATCTAAGAGCCATGCCAACAGAGCCTAGTGGGGCACCTAAATCCCATTAATGAGCCCAGATGATCAAAGGTATATTTGCACTTCATTTAATGGGAATCAAAGCTGAAGACCTGTGTGCCTGATCAGTTTGAACATCTGCATAGTATTTATTAAAGGCATCTCCTTTATCATCTCAAGTGGACAGAACATGGAAGATCATAGCTACCTGACTGTTTGTCCCCAGTTTGACCTGCACTCCCCTAAAAACAAACACATTTATTCCATATATGGACTACACATGGAAACTGTGTTTTTTAAAAAACAAAAAGTTGGAAAGTTGAGTTATTTTGACTTTTTCAGCCTTAACTAGGCAATTAAGGTCATATGACTCAGTCGTCAGCTTGTAAATTTACCATTTAGCTCTCATTCGGCAATTCAAAATTGTATCTGTAATAAAAGCAGGATAACTTATTAATGGAGAACTGAATAAATTTAACTCCTTTTACATGGAAGTAAAATGTGAAAACCCCCACTCATGCAATGTATTGGAAGCGAGGGCTACAGTTTTGTAAAGCCACAATTTGATCCTCTCTAATGGGAGTTCACTAGTGTGCATCAAGACATAGGATACACAAAGGATTTTTTATGATGGGATGGAAATAAACTAGTATTTCCACTCACCTGGCACAATTTAGTGGGCCTGATTTACACCCATTTTACACTTAGTGTAATTGCAGTGAACTCTTAACAATTCCACTCAAGTTACACCATGAGCCAGATGAGACTGTCTCACTAGAAACCATGTATTTAGAATCTCTGGCATATTGACGAGAACAGAACTCAGGCTGCTTAGACTTAGACAAAAATAATCCTTATTTTGTTGTAGCACTTAAGAGAACGAACCCAATTTAAAGATGAAATTAAATCAGGTCCCTCAAAAGCAGAATTAGCTCAAAGCACAAAATGCTTTCTATAATCATTCAACTACTGTACTGTAGATTCTTTAGGCAACACAGAAAAAGTATTCAAATTTTTGTTCAAATTCTTCTTAGTTTTTCCGTCACCCATAAGTCTATTTAGAAAGTGAACAATTGCAGGAAGCTGGGGCTTTAAGAGGCTATTCTAAAATTGAATCATATTAATATTAAACATCTTTAATATTCACAAACAACTTCGTTTTACATTAGTTTAAGGTTGCTCTAATCAAACTAAATCATAATTAGGAAAAGTTAGGTTCTGAAGTCAAGTTTCTCAAATTAGGAAACATTAGAATAAATGTTGCCCATACAACCTTAATTTGACCTCACTGTGATTGTTTTATCTTCACAGGACTCCCAATACACTCATCTGGTTTGGCAGTGAACTGGGGCTGTGCAGGGGAGGCTGTAGGACCTAATTTGTTGCAGAAGTTGGCACGTTTGTTGTGAATGAAGCGAGACTGTAGGAAGAATCATGGAATATCAGGGTTGGAAGGGATCTCAGGAAGTCATCTAGTCCAACCCCCTGCTCAAAGCAGGACCAATTCCCAGATAGATTTTTGCCCCAGATCCCTAAATGGCTCCCTCAAGGATTGAACACTCAACCCTGGGTTTAGCAGGCCAATGCTCAAACCGAAAAGATGGTCTTTCTAAGGGCAGTTGAATACCATCCTGGAGACTTGGATTCTGTCCCTGCCTCTGCCACCATGTTCGTATGTGATGTTAGGCAAGTCACTTAGGATATGTCAATGCAGCAATTAAAAACCTGCGGTCTCCTGTGTCAACTGACTCTGACTTGTGGGACTTAAAACTAAGGGGCTGTTGAATTACAGTGTAGACATTCGGGCTAAGGCTGCAGCTCAGGCTCTAAGACACTGTGAGATGGGAGAGTCCCAGAGCTCAGGCTGTAGCCCGAGCCCAAACATCTACACCACAATTAAACAGACCCTTAGCCTGAATCAGCTGGCATGGGTCTGCCATAGGTGTCTAATTACAGTGCAGATATGCACTCACACAAAACTCACCAGTCACTTCTGCATGTAATTAAAGACAGTATCAAAGTGCATGCACAAAGAGGCTGAATTAAGGTTTCCTGGGCAACATTCATTCTAGCATTTCCTAACCTTTTCATCCTTAACTTCATATTTCCTCCTTTTATTTATACATGAAAGCAACCTTAACTAGGTAGTATTTTTGTGAATGCCCTTTGCTAAACAAAAATGTATGTGCTATTTAAATAATAAAACTTGTTTTCTCTGTATATTGTATTGCTGCTACCTTTTCTGCAGCTCCCTATTTCACCACTCAGTGCAATATTGACAAATATACTGAAAGTAATTCAATTGCATTCAAACAAAAAAACTTAATGCAATCTCAGTTTTACTGCAACTTCTAAATGACTAGTGAGGAAACAGTAACTTGGGTATGACTTTGCAGTGTGGCTGTTCACATCTGGGCACCAATCAATCTTGCTAACTCTGGTGAAGATATACCCTGCAGAGATTTCTGTTGATCAGGGAAAATCATCTCATGGAAGGAAAAAGCAAAAAAAAGACTCCAATGAAGGATCTCTTGCTGTGCTATATATGGACTGGGAAGGAGGCTTCAACTTCTGTTTCTTCAAATCTCCAGAATGTGAGATGTGGGAAACAGAGAAGGCTGGCCCCATCTTGCTAAATGTCACTAAATCTGAAGTGCTTTTGAATCTTATTCTGGTTTCCTTCTGCTTGTCTACAATTTTAAAGAGGGTTTTGGTACAAGGAACTAACTGAATTAACAGCCAAATAACAAAATCACAAATGCTATAACTACTTTAGTGTCAGGCAGAACCTAGAACCGCATATGAGCGGGAAGCTAACTGAAGTAAGACTTCAGAAATGCTTTAGCCTCAATTGTCGACTAACATATCAAAGAAGGCAATTTCAATAATACTTTGGGTGTTTTATTTCTTTAAAAATTCTCTAGCAACACTGAACTATTAGTCCAAACTGGTGAATTTAAAGATGTAGAAAACAAATTTTCAAGCATTACAGCATATGAAGTTTAAAATTTCTTAGCTAACATAAAATAGGCCAAATTTTACACATTTTTAACCTTGTGCACTATTACATTCAGCCAGTGGTTCTCAAACTGGGGGTCAGGATCCCTCAGGGAGTCTCAAGTTATTACATGGGGGAGGGGTCACGAGCTGTCTGCCTCTACCCCAAGACCCGTTTTGCCTCCAGCATTCATAATGGTGATAAATACGTTAAGTGTTTTTAATTTATGGGGGCTGGGGGTCCACATTCAGAGGTTTGCTATGTGAAAGAGGTCACCAGTACAGAAGTTTGAGAACCACTGCATTAAGCAGTATGAGGTGAAAAAGCTGATGTTGAATTTCTCGATATTCTCAGTTCAAATGGCTAAATATACCAATACATCACTAACCTATATTTTTCTAACTATTCCTTTGCCCATATTATTGGCAGCTCAGAGTGTCCAGTCTAAGTGCCGTACAATGTAACTTAAAATCCAGGTGCTCAGTTGTAAGCTTATGAACTCCCTGTGGTGAAGATATTTATGCTTTTGGAAAATTTTACTGTTCCTGTGCCACAACTTAGTCATTCATATTTGATTATTTAGAATAATTGAAGTGCTGCTCCACACAACACATTGCTGCTTTCTTCAGAACTATGGTTCCCAAACTTTAGTACTGCATTTCCCTTACAGATATTTTAGAAGTTTGTGGCTCCCCACAATTAAGTATTTTTTTTAAACCAACTCACTACAACTTTTTTTCAGCTACATATAGTTTAATTATCCAATACCGGTTTTAAAACATAAATTTTTTGGCATGTTTGGGGACAGCCTAAGATTTCAGTGAGAATGGGTCTGTTCCAAACTGCATAGTTGTACAACATTTGATCGAATCTGATAGTGCCAGATGTAAGTTGTTTTCAGTTTAATTTTTTTCTATATTTAGTTTTCACAGAAATCATGGCTCAAAACCTGAAACTGAGGTAACAAAGCAAAAGGCAACAGCACTTTTACAGTGCGTCACTGAATTCTTCATACTCTCATGTAAGAGAGCTCCTGGTTTTATATTTGAAAAATTGGTCTTTAGCATGACAATTTCTTGAGCCAAGTTACTTCAGCTTGGAATGGAGTAAACTTTTACTGAGAATGGGTTTCAACTCTCTCTACACCTGGAGATTTGTGTTCAACTCCAGGAAAATATTCATCAAAAATGGGAATACAATTCAGTTTATATTTAGTCTTTAATAGCAATCTGATCACTTTCAGTCCATTTTTTTAAAGAAGTCTGACATGTTCAGAGCATTCAGTTGATCAAATGTGTCCATCAGGTAAGCTAACTTAGTTAAGAAGTCCACAATGAAAAAGAGACCTTGCAGACTGCATGCATACAGGAGGAAAGTTCTGATTGCACAAAATTCAAAGACCATTGTAACACTTTCCCATGTGACATCCACCTGCCTTCTCTGTGAAACAGAAGTTCTGAGTGGTCAGAGTCCATCTGTTTGCACAGCAAATGAAAATGTTAACTGCTTGGGATTTTATAAACAATTTTAATAAGAATGGTGAGGATTTTGTACTTCAGGTTGCAACTTCAACACCAAAACTCAGCAATTAATCATGCAAAATTGTTGCTAGTACCACTCTTTATTCATGCTGCAATCTCACTGTTCTTTATGGTCATGTGGCCCCATCTTTCAGGGTCCCACTATAACAGAGCCCAGGCAAGCCTCTCTATCTTCTGCCACTTCTGCACCCACAAACCAGCCAGAGATTTCGGCTTTGGTGCACTCACCCGTGCTCTTTATTTATAGTATAAATTCCTACCACCTTGTAGCTACAGGCAGCATCAGCCTCATAGCCTCAGGACTGCTAAGGAGGCTGGCAGCTGTTCCCTATTTGCCACTTAGGCCTGGGCTTACTCCCCTTTCCTGATTGAAGCTTGCACGACAGAGGTCTGGCTCAAGGTCTCCTAGGCAGCACCATCACATCGACACAGAACCAAGTTAAGACCTTCCATCCATTATGAATTTAATCAAGGATCTTGAATATTTCCTCAATGGTAGTTCAAGTTGGGATTTCTTTAAAAGTTCTTCAGCTATTGTCCTGGCTTTGGCAATGGAAGCTCACTGTGAGTAAACAGCAGTATGAGCTGTCTTAAAATAAAAAGTAAGTACATGTAAAAATTTCAGGCAAACATTTTTGTTTTAGAACTTCTTTTGCAGGAGTGAGCAAGTCATCAGAAATCAGAGACTTTCTAGTGCTGTCTAATGAAAATTTAATGGTTTTTACAAGACTTTAAATATTCACTTCTGGGTTAAACTGTATTACCAATTGCACCACTGTTAAAGAACTTTTTCATTGTTATAATAAATCTTTGGGAACTGATGCTTATAATGGGAGTTCATTTACAAAGCAAATGCTATAGCTATTTTGAAAACGGTCTTTTTATGATACTATGCCACTCAGTTGAAAATGTGACAGATTTAAAAGTCAGAAGAGACTTTTCACTCCTTCCACCACTATCAAATTGGGTTAGTCTACTCTTCAGAACTTGAGCTTTAAAAAGCTGGCAAATCCAGGCTGTGCAGTTACAAGCATTAGTTTGACACATGAGTTTAACAGGATAAAACCTTCTGAAGTGTGTGTATATAAGTGATCTTTTAAAGATCACTACAACACGATGCTGTATCTTATAACCATAGTAAAACAATCCAGTATTAGATATGAAATAAGTGGAAAAGTCAACCCTTTATTTATTTTCTTATCCAATTTGTAAATGCAACTAGTACTAGTGCTTCCTTGATTAATCACTAGGCCATTCTGACCTAGTCTCATGGGCTTTATCAAACTGGTACTTAATAAGCCAGCTTCAAATCAGAAACGTGACTTGACAGTTTCTTCAACAAGGCAGCAGACTGAGTAAGAAAGGACAGAAGGATACTCCAAATGAGAACTGAACCCTACCAGTCTCATTTCTTTAATGAACTTGCCACAAAACCCAAGCAAGAAACCTGTGGCAGAGTAAATTAATATAAAAAGAGAGCTTTCTTTTGCCAGGGAAATCAAGCAGTACCTCATATCGTTTCTATTCTCCTTTGAATATACAGCATATCCTGTTGAATAGCTTTACTGAAATGGAAACTCTTGACATACACCGTAAAGCCTTGAGCCTCCAAAGACTTGTGAACATGCTTAATTTTACACACTGTAGTCTCTATGAAGTCACTGTGAGTATGTCTACACTACGGGATTATTCCGATGTTACATAAACCGTTTAAAACATTGTATAAAGTCGAGTGCACGTGGCTACATTAAGCATTATTTCGGCAGCGTGTGTCCATGTACCGAGGCTAGCATCAATTTCCGGAGCATTGCACCATGGGTAGCTATCCCATAGTTCCCGCAGTCTCCCCCGCTCATTGGAATTCTGGGTTGAGATCCCAATGCAAAAACAGTGTCGCGGGTGCTTCTGGGTAAATGTTGTCACTCATTCCTTCTCCGGCAAGGCAAGGCAGACAATCTTTTAGGTGCTCAGGTGCCTTCGCGAGTTTCTGGCGCCTTATTTTTTTTTTATATCGTTGGATATTGCCAGTGGCAGATTGGCCATGCATGGCCATTGCAGCCCCCCGTTTCTGCCTATTTGTCTTCGTTTTGTCTCTGTATTGTGTGTTTTGTTGTGTTGTGTTTTTTGTATGTGTTTGGTTTTTGTTGTACTGGTGGTGCTGTTGATCAGTTATTAATTGTACTGGTTAGCTCTATGTTTCTACACTTAGGGTGTCTTCATTTGCTTTTTGCTAATGATGGTCACGTGTAGCTGGTCCAGCTCTAGTGCTGGCTTGCATTGGAATTTGGCTTTGTTGTGATGTGCGTGGTTTTCATCACGTCCTTTTTGTGTTACCATCTCTGCTGTCTGGGTGTGCTCCTGGCTGGCGACCTCCTGAGGATCGCCTATTGGGCAGGGCCTGGACATGGCGCTGTGCTCCCAGGGCATCCTTTCTTTATTATTTTGTCTAAATGTCGTTCCTGCTAGATATGGCGGGGCAATTCTTAGGACAGAGACCGGAGCAAGTGCTCAGGTCCGAGCCAGGATCTGCAGAATGATGATTCTGGGGTGGCTCTGCACAACCCACTGTTGCTTCTCTCCTTCCCCACCTCTGTGAGCTACCATGGGCAGTGTCCCCCCATTTGTGTGTTGAAGATATAGAATGCTTGTAGGAACTTATGTAACATCTGGTTTTTTTTAGTGAGGTTAAATAGTGATGGGCAGTTCTCCCATGGCTATGCTACTCCGGCAGTAACGATTCTTCATTGACATGTAAAGGGGGGTTGGCGCTGATGGGCTCGCCTCAGTTGTGGCTATGCATGAGGATGTTTCATCCTTTGTGCTCTATGGTCTGTCCTTTTGGTTATGACGTGGGTTTCCATTGCTGCCAGGCTCCCGGTCGACTCCCGAGGGCGCAGGGCACTATCGGATGATGGTTTTCCTCTTTGCCCTGCGATCTAGGAAGAAAGGCGGAGGGTATGTGCTGTTTGTGCTTGATTTCAACGCATCAGTAGGGCATCTGTGCACTGATAGAGGAGATGTGATTTTGTCTTTTTCTTTCACGGGGTGCGCTTGGTTTGAGGTGGGGGGGGGGGGGTGTTAGTAGTGTTAGATTTGTTTGCCCTGCATCCCCTCGGCCGCGTTTTCTCGATCGTGGTTGGGCTGGCACCCGGATGTGAAATAGGCTCTTTTTTTGAGGGTTATTGCGGTGGTGGTTGTTGAGTGGTTATACTGGGGTTCGTCCCCTCCGCTCTGTTTGTTCTTTGTAGTTCCATTTCGTCTGTAGCTGAGCCTGTGTGCCAGTCGGTTGCTGTGGCCCTCTGTTGTGATGATTTTTCATAATCATGCCTTTTGTGTTGTTATTCTCTTTTGGATACTTGGAGCTTGTAGTTGGACTTTGTCTCCCTCTGAGATCCTGTGTCTGTCTGTGTGGCTCTAGTGTCTGTGCTCTATTCTCGCTTGTCTTGCTCGCTTCCGGGCTGGTGGAACGGGGCGATGAAATAGTGTCAGTTGACGCGAGCGGGCTGTTTCGCTGGTAGACACTGCCGGTGTTTGCTTGTGCCTGTGAGTTTCAGATGGGCTTTCTGAGCTCCCCGGGGTTGCATGGTGTGCACGGTGTGGGTGTGTGGCTGATTCGTGGGCTCAGTGCTCCTGATTTAAGTCGGGGAATGAGGGGGTTGAGGGGGGGCTGTGTGGGCTCCTCGTTTGTTCCGTGATGCTTTTGCGGATGGGGTGGTTTTGCTGTGTGTTTCTTGTGTGGAGTTCTGGTGTTGCGCTGTGGGCTTCATTGCGTTTGTCCCGTCGGGGGGGGTGTGTACGTGTGCCAATATTTATCTCTCGGGTGTGTCTTTGTCACGGTTTGGTCGGCACCTCTTGGATTCGGGGTAAGTCTGGATTCGTCGCATCCTTGTTTGTTCGGATTGGGAGGCGTATAGAATTCTGTGTGTTGTAGTGTGGCTTCTGCTGGGTGGTTGATTGGTGGAGCTTGTGGGGAGTGGGTCTGGTAGTCTTTTGGTTGTGGCCTTCGTCTCTCTCTCGCGTGGGCGCGTCGCGCTTGTTATTGTGGATGGTGGCTTTTAGGTGTCGGTCGTTTGCTCTGGTGTGAGGCGGGTGTGGTGGTGGGCGGGTGGGCCGTATGGGTGGGGGGGCGTAGTGTCTGCCTAGCTCGGGGGTTTGATTTTTTTGGGGGGCTGCTGGTGTGGTTGTATGGGGGACTTGTTTGTGCGCTGTGTTGAGATTTCTCGGGTGGTTTGGTCCGGGGTGGTGGTTTGGGTGATAATGGCGGGTAGAGGTAGACCTGTGGGCGCTTGTGTAGTCTTTGGGTTGCTTTTGCACTCCAATGTCTTGTGGGTCGGAGCTAGAAGTTGTCGATCTGTACTGTGTGTTTGGGTACGTTAGGTAATAAGCCTTTTGTCCCACGAGCGCCAGGATTGGGACGAGGCTAATGAACTGAGGTTCCAAGGAATCGCTCTATTGCGCTGAGCGTGACATTCCTGTCACTGATCTCTGTCGCTGCCGTTAGAATTTTCTCTTAAATAGCCTTATTCAAGCACATATGATTCTTAAACACTAATTCTTGGAATTGGAGAGTTGTTTGCCGTGGGACTTAACTTCGGTGCGTGTGTTTGCGCGTAGCGTAGGTTGGCAGTTTTGTTGGTGGGCTTCGCTGATGTTTTGTGGATATTGAGAGCCAGTTTTGCGAGTGGTGTTGGTGTGTGAATTTCTAGTCGAATCGCTGACTGGCGCAATGTTTTATGGTCTTTGTGTCATTCTCTCTCGGGCTTGTGTGCGGCTCGGATGATTTTGAGCGCGAGTTTGATGTGATGCTTTGTACTGGCTTATCGGATAGGTGCTGTGTGTGATGTGGAGTTTTCGTTTAATTGCATCCTTTAGTCAAGGAGTTTAAGTGTGTTCATCAGCGGGGGGGTCTTCGGCCTTTGGTGTAAAATTAGTTTCTTTACTTCAAGGTTAGAGTGCATCTCTTCTCCTACTGTTGATTATATTTGTCATTTCTAGGATGACTAGTTACATCTACGTGATTGCGTAGCAATATCCATGGCTTTGCGGTTAGTCCAGGTTATCATTCCGAGCGTGGGAAGCAATAACGTGGGTTGTCCTTGGTGGTATTTGTATTCTACTTTGAGGGAATGTCTTGCAAGTGCTGATTTTAGTTGTCTAGTGACAGACTGTGGTGTGTCAGAAACTGAGTGGTTACACTTTGTTCAGATATTGCGGTGAGTTGTCGGTGGCGTCGTGTGTCTCGTTGTTGGGGTGATTTTTGTTTGGTAGGTTTCGAGATTTTTACTAGTGGGTGCGTAATGGCATTCTATAGGTTTGACTTACGATTTTATTCTGTTTGGTAAGTTAGTGCGCTGGGTCATTGCTGCTTCGGTAGTTGGTGTTTGGTGGCTGTGGAGGTTTGGGGTGTGGAGTGTGGGGTGTTGATATGTGCGGCTGAAAGATGTCGCTGTTGCAGGCTGAGAAGTACATCGGTCTATGCGTTTCTTTGATTCTGGGTTTTCTGTTTTCTTTGGGGTAGTACAGGGTGTTCATCGGTTCGTCTCGCATGTTTACTGGTAATGTTGTGACTCGGGTCTTACTTGCTGGTGGGGCGAGTGTTTTTCTTTGACTTGTGGGGGGGTTTGTGCTTGGCTGGTTGTTGTGTGTGATTGGGTGTTTGGCTGGGTGACTAGGGTGGCGATGGAATGGCTGGGGAGCATGCACTAGTGTTGGCGCAGGTGGGGTCTTGAAGTTGTGTCGTGGGGTCCTTTCCCTTTTCCGTTCTCCGCGCCGCCCGTCCTTCTTCGCTATTTTGGGGTTGGGTGTGGGGAGGCAGTTTGCCTAGTCCTCCGCGTGGTGCTGGGGGGATTATGATTTTTGTGGGAGGTGCGAGGTCCTAGGTGGTGGTCTGGTGCTGTGTTGTGGGGGTGGTTATCGTTGGTGGCGGGGCGTGGAGGTGTGGAGGTGGGAGTGGGGGCGTGAGCGGCCGCCCTTGCGTGTCCCTTGCCCCGCCGCAGAGCTCTCGCTTGGTGTTTTGGTGAGGGGTGTGGGGCGGGAGGGTGATCCAGCTGCCTCAATGCAGGGGCCGCGGGCGTGGCCGCGCGCGCCCCAGCCCGTTCCACTCTCCGCGCTGAGTGGATCCCGTACGGATGGGCTCTTGCCGGTTCCCCCGGAGGTGGATAGGGGGGGTCGGTCTTTCGCAGACCTTCTCTGCACTCGGACCGACTGAGGGAGGTGCGGAGTGCTGGGCTGGGAGGTGCGGAGATGGTAGAGGGGCTGTTGGGGCTGTGGCTGCTCTGCTTCCTGTGCTGCCGGGTGACGTGTGTAGCCGTGTCTCGACGGTGTATGGTCTGTGTTGTGCGGTTATAGTGTCGGGTAGGAGCTGAGGTTCATGGGGAGGGGTGGGGGTGTTGTGTTTGGATTGTGTATTTTCTTGGGGGGTGGTTAGGGATGCGGAGTTTTGGGTTGGTTGTTTGGGTTTTTGGGTGGTTAGGTGCCTTGGGGGCGGGAGCTGGCGTTTTGGGGGTGTCGCGATGGTTGTGTGTATTTGTAGCTAGCAGGTGTGGATGTATTAGCGTCTCCTCTGATTACTGTCGGGTTGTTTTGTGGGTTGGGTGGTTTTGATATTTTTTGTTTCTTTCCCTTTATTGGCGAGCGTTTTTTTGTCTTCGTCTCTGGCCTCTGTGGTCTGCGGGGTGCCGTCACGTGTGGCGGGAGATGCCTTTTGACTTCCTACTTTGTGTTCCCAATAGGGACCATAATGATCTTTTTCTTTGCGCCGTTGTGTTATGTTGCTCACTCGTTTTCAACAGTAGTTGCACGCAAGTACTTTTGTCACTCGTAGTGGTGTGTGTAAGCAGCAGACTAGTAGCTTTCCGATTGTCGTTCAATATGTAATCTATTATTTAGTATTCTCTTTACGTTGTTAGGATGAAAATGCATGGGTTTGCTATTGTAAACCAGACGCATATTTTGTTACTTGGCTATATTTTCTCAGAGGATATTGGTGTGCGTCCGGGTGTGTGCTAACGCTATATACATCTTTTTTATTCTATTGACAGGCAACGGTTGATGTGTGTGGTGGATATTGGTCTAGCATTAATGCCAGGAATGTGGGCGCGAGGAGGATTATTATGTAGTCTGCATGCCTTCTCATATTCAGTTTGTTTTTTTGGTGTGAGCTTGCAGTATAAGCTTTCTAATTATTCTATATAGTTATGTGTAGACGTGTCCAGTTTAGGGAAGTCGAGAATTAGTATTAGTTTGTGGTGGGTAAGGGGGGTCCTCTATCTGCTCAGGAGTGAGTCATGTTTTTTATTCTTTTCGGCTCCCTACCTACTCAGTTGCTTGTCTTAATGCTGCCGGGATGTTCTCTCGACTATGATATGGGTGTGGGGATGGGACAGCTCTAATGCCGCATCGCCAATTCTTGTTGCAGTTGTTAATTTTAGAAGGTGTTACTTCGTATAAGGGTCCATGTGGGTGTGTGGTTATGGTTTGTGTTATTCTGGTGGGTAACAGTTGTTTCCTAGTGGGAGAGTTTTGCTTCAGCACATGTTGTAATACATCTCAGGTTCTGGGCGGACTCTGCAGTATGTTGTGGAAGAGGTCGGTTCGGTTTTTTTGAGCTTCGGGGATTTGATTTATGCATTCTCTTTAAACTGGGTGTCTGAGACTCACCTGTACATTGTTAGATGTTGCTTATCATTTTCCCACTGGTTGTAAGATGTGTCTATCGCAGTAGTTAAAATAGGGAGCTTAATCCTAGGTGTGGGCTGGCATGGCCAACTTCGAGTCTTGAGTGGGTATAGGTCCTTTGGTCTGGCCAGCCTGTGCTGCAGTTGAGACCATGTGTTTACACATACTGACGTTCTTCTCTGTGTAGAGCCTCCATAACTATTTCCAACGTATGGGGTTTGATGTGCTCATGGTCTCTATGTTGGTTTTGCTTTTCTTGAGTGAGTTATTCATTATTTATGTTCTAACTCTTGTATCTTTCTTTGCTTGCATTGATGCTCCTTTTCTCACATGGTGGTTTGTCTGTGAGCTCCTACCTTCTGCAGAAATGCGGGGGGCCAGAGTGTGGTCGCGCGCTGTCTCTGGTAAACTGGCGCTTCGTGAAAGTGTATTGTGAGGACTTTCGGTTCGCGTGCTCGCCTCAATCCTGTGGTGGTCTATTTCTTTTTCTTTTCTCTCTGCTCCTATTTCAATCTGGTGCTTTTCCCCTTGGTCTCGTCTGCTCTGCTATTTTTTACTGAAGTCGTATGGATGGAGTTTTGTGACATTCTCTTGGAGAAAGGGTACTCGTTTTAATTCCAGTCCTGATACCAGTCAAGGCACTGGTTTCCTCCACTGGCAGGATTCTTGTATTTTTCCGGTTCTATTTGCTCTATGGGTGATGTGTGTCGTTTCTTTTTTTTTTTCCGAGGCCTGCGCCGCCCTGTGTCCTTTATTTGATCGAGTGCTGTTCAGTTCGACGTAGCATAGCTAACTCTGCTTGCTTGTTTTGATGTTGGTGATAGGGGTAGGACGCGTGCTGGTGGTATGATCTAGATGATGCTAGTCTTTTCCTTCATCTAGCTTGAGTGCGGTCCTCTGGTTGAATCTACATCGCCTTTTGTATGAATCTCTTTTCTCCACAGAAACCATGTTTTACCTTAGCTGGGTCTGCAGATTTTCCGCGTGTTCACTAAGACACTCTGCTCGATATTTCTCTAACTGTGACATGTGATTTTGTGTGATCACGTCCCGGTCGAGTCTTTGGACTTTCTTTGGACTCTTTTTCGCTCTTCTCCTGGTCATTCACGAACTTTACCTCTGTGTTTGATAGTTGTAATCTATTTGTGGATGAGCTTGGGTGACTGCTTAGGTTTCTCACTTATTGTTTCTTTCTCAGCTCGACTTGTTTCTAGCCCTGGGAAGGGGGATGCTGGTGAGTTTGTCGGTGTGAGTGTTGCTTCTGTCTAGATGTTTGGTGCCTTTACAAGTTTATCGGTCCCCTTTTCCATTTATACTAGTCTAGTTTCTGAGCGTGCTTTGTTACCTTGGTAGCTTGTGTGAATGTTTTCCTGTTTTATGACAGGGAAAATGAACCAAAGACAGACATTTAATATTGTAGATTAGGCTATCCAGTGTTACAGAATCACTAAACTCGACAATTGGCTGATGGTAGGCGCTTGCAGTGTGGTCCGTGAGCACTGGCTTGGGCCGTGGTCAATGAGTCACGTAGGTCCGTGAATAGTTATAGCTTTGGGAATTGAAGGAGGTGCAACCTCCTACCTAAGGCGGGATTGGGATAGGAATCCGATCGCTCGCAGTGTTCTCCTGAATAATTATGACGTTTGGACTAAGATCTAGCTATCATCTAGCCGCTCACCTCGCCCTGTGCCAAAGACTTCGTTCCGGTATCGAACAATAATTGACCTGGGCGTCAAGGCAAGTGGTGTCAATCCAAGTTTGCGGCGCTTATTTCGTCATTGTGCAGTTGAAAGTGTCCGAAGATGTTTAAACTCTTTGAGTGTTCTGTAGAAATTCTTCTATTAGTTGTCCCTCTCAGTTGGATAGGGCGCAGGCTCTCTCCTCTGCAACAACTCTCACTAGCACAAGTTTGTGTATTTGTTAGTTTGGTCTTGGTATTGCTCACTTTGCATCTGGCACCCTCTTTACTCTTTCACAAATCGTGTCCTCTCTTCGACCTTCAGTTCTGAATATCGTGTCTCAATGCTTTGATTGATTGCCCGTGTGGGGAGTTTCTACACCTACGTTTGGTCCCTTTCACACTTCATCTCCCTCATCTGCTTGCGTGACGTTGGCTCTGTCTATGTGGCGTATATTCTTCTTCTTTTTTTGGAGTCCTCAGTCCCCCCTCCCATCTATTTGATTCTTTGACTTTCCATTACGCTTGTCACGCAGCACTGTGTTGAGTCCCTGCTGTGGCCTCTGTCTGGAGATTTTTTCAAATGCTTTGGTATTTCATCTTCTGGAACGGAGCTCTGATAGAACAGATTTGTCTCCCCATAAAGCGATGAGATCCAGTATCTCCTGTACAGTCTGTGCTGATCAGTGCTCCACGCTGGGCAAACAGGAAATGAAATTCAAAAGTTCGCAAGGCTTTTCCTGGATACACTGGCCAGTGCATCCGAGTTCAGATGGCTTTCTAGAGCGGTCACAATGGTGCACTGTGGGATACCGCTCAGAGGCCAATACCGTCAATTGCGGCCACACCAACCTTAATCCGACATAGCAATACCGATTTCAGCGCTACGCCCCTCATTGGGGAGGAGTATAGAAATCGGTTTTAAGAGCCCTTTATATCGATATAAAGGGCTTCGTTGTGTGGACGGGTGCAGCGTTAAATCGGTTTAACGCTGCTAAATTCGGTATAAATGCGTAGAGTAGACCAGGCCTGTGACTACTGATCTGCTTACTCCCCTCACTCCCAATGTCTTGGATGGAGCTAGAATTTCACCAGCTGTAAGTTTAAATACATACATAAATAAGCCTTTGCAACACCAGAACCCAAAATTGAGAGGCCTAAGAAATGAATTACCACAAAGAGAAATCCCTCTAATTCCACAATACACACTTTCAGCATGTCCCAGTATAAAATTTTATTACTCTTAAAAATAGCTATACAAGCAAATATAGATTTCTTAAACACTACATTCTAAATGAAAAAGTTGTTCATTGCCCAAATTAACCTCCAGGCTGTGTTTCTATAGGGCAGTTATTGTGGAATACATGACTATGAATATTGAAACAGGTTTTCAGACTGTTAGCTTGTTAGATGTAATTAAGAAAAATCAATGGCAATGTTTTATTTTTGCATCTCTCTAGAAACATTGTCACGATGATAGAACAGAAGTTTGCATGTGAAATGCTTTGATAAAATGCTATACAAAATACTAGTATTGTGTAGATTGGAGAATTTTCTTAAACATATACCCTTTAGTACAAGAAAGTTAAGATGATTCACTGGACACTTGAATGTAAAAATTAAGATTTCTTTAACTTCAGGTAGGGTGGCATCTCTCATCACCCTCAACTGTTAGAAATTATAATTGTCATTTTTCTCAGAGAATGACTAAGCTACATCTAGATGAATATGCCTACAATATCCAACTTTGCGGTTATGTCCAATCTAAAGCATTCTCAAACTGGAAACACAATAACCCAGAGTGACATTTATAACACTTGAGAAATGGTCTTGCAAAGTCTGATTATAGTTGGTGAACAGACTGTGTAGTGCAAAGAACTGATGTTACACAATTAAGCTTCAAATGAGTACTAGAGTGCACTGATCTTCACTGGGTAACTTAATCTTGGCTACACATTTTACTAGTGCAATGGCATCCAAGGTCTGACCTCTAAGATATATCTTTGGAAAATTACCTCAGCATTCTCTCAGTAGGCATACAGGATGGGTTAGAGTCAGAGCTGAAAAGATCACATGTTGCAGCTGAAAAGTACACCTCTACCTGATATAACACGACTCCATATAACACGGGTTCACGTACAATGTGGTAAAGCTCTGACACACTGCTGTGAGCAGTGTGTTAAGGGTGTTGGCCAGGACAGGGCCAAGGGGCTGCATAAGGGGCAGAGGGGTGGTCAGGGGCTTCCCCTCTTCCTCCCCCCCCCCCCCACAGTCTGGGAGGCAGGAGCTGTGGGGAGGCACATTTGGTAGCCCCACAGTGGCCCTGGGGATTAGTGGGGGCCAGGAGCAGCCCCCTCTGCTTCCCTTGCCCCGGCCCCAGCCACCTCGCTTGGGGGAGGGGGTTTGGGGGAAGGGATCCCACCTGCACTCAATCGCAGCAGCAGAAGCAGAGCAGCCCAGCCCCAGCCCGTTCCACTCCGCCAGCTCCCAGTCATGGCACTCCGCTTCCCACCGCAGGTGAATAAGGGGGACATCCTTTCCCCAACCTTCCTGCACTCACCAATGGCAGGAAGTGGAGTGCCATGGCTGGGAGGTGGCGGAGTGTAGCAGGCTGGGGCTGGGCTGCTCTGCTTCCTGCTGCTGCCGGTAAGTGCCTGTCAAAGGGTGGGGTGTGCGGATAGGGGTAGGAGCAGTCAGGGGACAGAGGGGTTGGGTAGGGGATGGGTTCTTGGGGGTGATTAGGGACGGGGTCTTTGGAGGGGGCGGTCCAGGAAGGAGTAGGGAGGGCCAAAGCAAGTTTGATATAAGGCTCTCACCTATAACACGGTGAAATTTTTGTCTCCCAAGGACCGTATTATATCAGGGTAGAGGTGCAGTCACTTGGACAGGGATCCTCTACCTCCTACTAATTTTCACCACATAGACCACTAATGATCTTATTCTTCTCTTCCCACTTGTAATATTTCCCACCTCTTTCAAAAAAATGCACAAAACTTTTCCACTAGTATAAAGCAAATACAGGCATTTTCCAGAATTTACGTAAAATTAATCTAATTAAATTCAGTTTAAACATTGTCAGATGAAAATGCAAGGTCATGCACATTAAACCAGACAATGACTGTACTGCAATATTTTCTCAGAGAAAATATTGTTAATCTGTGTGATAAACCATAAATCCTTATCCCATTGTACAGACAAAGGGAGAAGGCTGAGTGGCAATAGCATAAGCCAAAAAGGAAAATGCTAGAGAGAGAGGATTATTAATTAGTTTGATAGCCTTCAATTAATTTCTTTTTTGGAAAGCCTGCAAGTAAGAAGACATCTTAATTATTCATAATCATTTTAAATTGAGACCTGAGCATAGTCTAAGGAAATTCAGAAAAATATATAGTATTTGGATAAAAGCAGCATCATCATCTGCAAAGAGCAATGTTTTATTTTCTTTATGCTCCCTACCCTAACTCCAAGTATGCTGTCTCTAATAGCAGCCAGGGGTTCAACTATGATAAATAGCAGTGAAGAGGACAGGCAACACTGCCGCAAGCCAACAAGTTTCCTTTTGCAATTAATTTAACCTTTAAATTTCAGTAAAGAAGTCCAGGGTAACAAGTTTTGTTTCCTAAAGTGGAGAGTTTTCAAAACACTGAACACACAATCTCAGGGTTCTGGAAGACCTCTGCAGTATGTGTGAGAAGGCCCACTCAGCATCATGAATATTAAGAATTCATCTGATAACTATCTGAACTCCACTGTACATTGTTAGATTGATCATAAATTATTCCCACTGGTAAAAACTGTATCTACCCAGCTAGTTAAAATAATATAATCCTAGAAATGGAGGGCTGGAAGCAACTCTCGGGAGGTCATTTAAACTGGCCACCTGTGCTGCATAAAGACCAGGTATAACATCTGACAGGTGTCTAACCTCTTCTTAAAGACCTCCAATAACATTTCACAACTTCCCAGGGAAGCCTATTTGAGTGCTTATTCTTAGTAAGTTTTCCATAATAGCTAACTTAAATCTCTCTTGCTGCACATTAAGCCCTTTACTACTACTCCTACCTTCAGCAGAAATGGAGAACAATTGATCACTGTCCTCTGTAAAACAGCCCTTAATATATTTGAAGACATATCAGGTTTCCTCCCAGCCCCAAACCCTTGGTCATCTTTCTTCAGCATTAAACAGGCCCAGTCCCCCTTTCCTCAGAGGTCTAACTCCTGCTTATACTGAAGTCTATGGTAGAGTTTTTGAAAAATCTCACTCATGGAGAAAAGGTAATACGTTTTAAATACAGATCCTTAATACCAGTCAAGGACTGCTTCCTCCCCACTGCAGGATTCTTGTATTTCTTCAGGTTCTATCTCTCGGTGTGTGTTTAGTTCTTTTTTTATTCCAGCCGCCAGCACTGAAATGCATTATTGTGAATAAGATCTGTTCAGATATCAAGTAGCATAGCTAACTGACTTGCGTATTTTGAATTTGTTGTAGAACGTACTTGGAATAAACATGATGCATAGTATTTTAACTTCATCTCTGAGCGGTCCTCTTTGAACTACATCAGCCTCTTTTATTGACATTCTCTTTCATTCCCAAAGGAACCATAGTCTTTTACCTTAACTGTCTTCAGATTTTCCAGCTTTCATACTAAGACACTTCAATAATTTCTCTAACTGTACAATTAGATTTTTTTCAAGTCCCCATACTTAGACTTCTTGAAATCTAATACACATCTTCTACTGCATTCACCGAACCCTTTCTCACATTATGTTGAAATTAACTAGTTGCTGATGACTGACTGCTAGGTTTCCTCCTTATTTTCATGTTCTCACTCGACTGTTTCCTAGCCACAGGAAGGGAAGATGCTGGATTTTCCACTTTGAATTCTCTGTCTAGATAGTTTGTCCTTTACAAGTCTTCGGATCCCCTTTATTTAAATATATCTGACGTGTTTTACTTAGTAGCTGTGTGAATGTTTTTCATGTTTATGACAGGAAAAATGAACCAAAGACAGACATTTACATATTGTAGATAAGGCTAAAATAATCACAGAACAAATAAACTCAGAACAAAATGATGGAGGGACCTTGCAGTTGTCCCTGACACAGGATGGGCCTTCAAAGAGGCTCACGTATGTAATAGTTAGTTTGGGAATTGAAGAGGTGCAACCTCCCTAAACTATTGAATAGAAGAATCAGTTTTTTCCAATGAAAGAATTAAACTGTACTAACATCAAACTATCATCTTAAGCAGCTCGCCATACTGCCAAAACTTCAGCTTCAAGACTAATGAACCTGGCGTCAAGGCAAATGATCTTCAAATCCAAGGTCTTGCAATGTCACTCTGAAGTGAAGTGTCCAAGAAGATTTTAAACACTTTGAGTGTCTGTCCAGGAATTCTTCTATTAATTGTCCTTTAACACAGTTGGAAGGGAGCAGCTTCTCCTCTAGCACAACCTCACTAGCACCAAGTTGATTGTTAATTGGTATGGCACTGGCATACTGCCACCTCTTTAACTACTTCACAAATTGTACCTCTCTTCCGACACTTCAGATATGAAATTCTTCTCATGCTTGAATTATTATACTACCACCATCAGTTGCCACTTTAAACCTTCACTTCATATGCTTCCGATGGATGGTGTACCATGAGAGAACTTTAAGCTAGTACTGGGTGAAACAGAATATTTGCATATATAGTTTTCTTCCCTCCTTCGAGGATCTTGTCCCATTAGTATATACAAAATTAAGCTAAAACCTATATCAACGTAATGCTATGGTTGAGAAGGGAAGCATTCAAGGAACTGGAAACTGAAGTTACAAAACATAACATTAAGGTTTTTAGATTTAATATCAAGCACCTTTGAAGTCTGCCAAAAACATAACTCACAAGGCATATTCTGTACAAAGATTATTGTAAGTGTGTAGGATGTGAATACTGGAGTGCCTTGCTTCAGTCACCTGTTAACTGATTCCTGTTAACTCAATGTTTACATCTGTTCTCCCTCTCCCACAACCTTAGCACAAAAAGCAAATCCTAGTTTGTATGCTCTTTTACAGCTAAAGTGTGGCTGGCGAAGCCCCTCAGTCTCCCACTCCCAATTCTTCACCTACCAGATTTTGAGGGGTATGGAGGAAGCTCAAGACCTCTGCCTTGCAGCAGGGTGGTGGGGTAAGGTCTTCTACCCAACTGAGAGGTGGGCCTTGTGGCTTCAGCCCTGCAGGGTGTGCTTGCTGGGGTTTGGAATGTCAGCAAGAGCAGGGCTGAAGCCCCGAGCTCTAGCAGGCATGCCCCAGCTCTTGAACTTCTGAAGACTGGTGTATACAGCTTGGAGGGTCAGTAAGTTTGACAGGCTCTGGTGTTATCATGCAATTTGTGCCCAACCATCACCACATATAGTACTTGTGCAGTTTTTCCCTATGTCAGCTGCTTAATATTTCTATGTCTGTGTTTTTCCAGTCAAGTGAAACTTCCTAGAATTATCTTGTGAAATGCTGACAGCTGGATTTTAGTGAATTGCAGCTGACTGTCAGCATGTCTTCCTTCAGTGTTGCTAGCACAGATATAAAGTGAGAGCAAGAGCAGAATGGCAAGGAATTCTCACAAAAATAAATCATGTAAAGAGGCTGGACTCTTTAAAGCTTACACATACTGTGTGGTTCTCGGGAGTTCGCTATCTACTGTAATAGATCATTCTTCATGTAAGATACCTTTTTTATGGGAGCACACTTTTAAGGATCTCATACTGGATTTACAAACATTAAATTTTTCACTGCACCAGTAGGGTGAAGTCACACACACATTTGTTGTTTAAAAAAAAAAAAAATCCATCTGTTAGACTGAAATGAGAGCTACTTCTGTGTGGACCCAGTCCAGGAACTGTTTTATACTTATGCTCTCTCTGTTGGCTTACCAGCTATAGTAATTCCCAGAAATGTGCTGACATTTTTGATATACTGGCACAAAGCAAAAAAGAAGCCAGTTAATTTCCTGCTCTCTCAGAACCATAGTAATGAAATCTGAAGTTATTTCTGGAATTCAGTAACACTGAAATCATTAGGTTTACTATTGTGATGTATACTTGGTATCTATCAATTTTGGATACAATTATAATTATTGATTAGAGTTATTTTCAAACTGCTCTGATTTGCAAACTATGGAGATTAAAATAAAATGTAGAAAAAATTCTTCAGTGTCCTTTAATCCTTAGGTCATTACAGCAATAATAGCTGCTGCCAAAGACAAAAGAACAATTCTTCTTATCCTTCATTACGTCCCTTTTCTGCTCAAATCCCAATCATTCTTCTAGTTAACCAAAGTTGAACAGGGTTCCCACCAGAGCTAGTTAGAAGTATCTAAGTGACCAGAAGGGCTACTGTAGAAAAACAAAAGGTGCTCGCACTCATACCTGAGCATTATCTCAGAAGCTGACCTGTTCCAAACCTTCAAATTCAGATCCTCTCTATATTGGACTGTCCTGGAATAGCTGTATTTCCCTATGACTTAAATGAGGTTCTAATTAGAGTATTTATACAAGCCTAGAAAGCTTATTTAATTTAAAACGTTTCAGAAAGTGTTGTGAAGGTTTGCTTTAAACTTACCTTTCTGGTTTCAAACTGAGCTTCTTCTTGGCAACACTCTCTGCAGAATGGATCTAGTTGATTCAAACTAAATTGTCCAAGAAGGTTGCAAGAACTACATAGCAAGTTACTGGAAAAGCCTAGATCTCTGCATGCTTCTGATGATAACTGTGCCCCATACACAGATATCTGAAAGTGAATAAACAATCATTACATATTTTAGCATTTTAAATAAGTTATTTGCAGTTGTGGGAAGGGAATGATGTTTGATAGCTAGTCGGGACTCATGGGTTCTACTCTTGACTCTACAACTAATTTGCTTTTTCAGTTTAGGTAAATCACTTAAACTCATGTAGCACTGTAGAGCTGCAATGGAGAGTTGTAGCATATGTGCTGCTGAGGATGTAGCAGCGAGCAGTTTCTGAAAGCCTACTTTGCTTTCCTGCTCCAAAGCAGGCCCCAGTACAGCTGTTCTTGCATACAAGTTCAGGTGTGTGAGCACGTGCATGGTCTAACACACTTGAGCTGTGGGAAAACATTCTGGCCCCACACAGCTTTTACCATGGACAGTTCAGCCCATTACAGTATGATTACAGCATTCATGAGTGAAGGGAGCTATAGGGAGAGAAATAAAACAAACACTTAGAAGCAAAAAAAAAAAAAAAGAGGCAGAGAACGTAATGAACCCAAAGTGAGACCTGGCAATGATTGATGCATTAAGTATTATTACTCCTGAATATTTTCATTTTTCAATGGAAGAATGAACACATTAAAACAGTGGTTCTCAAACTTTAGTGGTGACCCCTTTCACATAGCAAGCCTCTGAGTGTCACCTCCCCTTAAAAATTAAAACCCCTTTTTTAATATATTTATTATTATTATAAATGCTGGTGGCAAAGCTGGGTTGGGGTGGAGGCTGACAGCTTGCAACCCCCAATGTAGTAACCTCACAACTTCCAGTTTGAGAATCCCTCTGTTAAAAGGTAAAAATTGCCTAGGAAGGCTGTGGAATCTCCATCATTGGAGATTATTAAGAGTAAGTTAGATCAGTGGTCCCCAAACTTTTTACCTCAGGTGCTTCCACCCCCCTCCCCTGAGCGGGGGCAGGGCCGCAGCTCTGTGAGGAGGGGGCACCAGCTGGTGGTGTGGGTGGGGCAAGGAGTTGGGGCCTCAGGCCTGTAGCAGAGCTGAGTGGGGGAAGGTACTCCCTCACCACCTGCATGGGGGCTGGACCAGGCCTCTGTTGCACCCCCCCAAACGTTCCTCCATGTCAGCTTAGGGGAACATGCCCCACAGTTCGGGAACCTCTGGTCTAGATAATACTTAGTCCTGCCATGAGCACAGGGGACTGGACTAGATGACCTCTCGCGGTCCCTTCCAGTCTTATGATTCCATAACATTTCCTCTAATTTTCTTCCTATGGTACTTTCACTAGCTGTGTGTTTTGCAGCTCAGTAAAAAAGGATAAATATTAGATTTAATACAATCCTACATTTTTCATGCATGGGCAGATGGGGAAACTAAGGCTTTTTTGCAATTTAAGTCATCACTGCTTCTCAACACTATGGAAAGGGAGAAGTCTTGCAGATCAGCTATAATAAAGGCACCAGCAACACAATATTCTCCTCACAAGATCCATAACCATGAACTGAAAGGGGCAACTACACAGCCCTTTTCCAAATCCAAACCACACCTTGCTCTTGGTACTGGAAATGTCTAGGGATAACATCCAGTTGGAAGGCGAAGACCAGCAAACTCGTTTCCCGAGTTACCGCCCAGGCTCCAGAGCAGCAGCTTTTTAGTTATAGTCAACCCAGGTTAGAGCCGAGAAAGTAGCCCGGAGAGGAGAAACTCTACCTTTCCAACCCACATCAGAGCCACCCCGCCTCCTAAAGTGTATCTACCACGGGCGCCAGCCAGTGCAGGACGAAGCCCTCCCCTCGGGTGGGGCAATCCGCATCGCCGCTGTCTAGCCTGCACAAGGCGGGAGCAGGGGGTAAGAACAGAGCATTGGGGGAGGGGAAGAGGAACGTGCAGGTGCCAGTTATGGGAGAAGAGACGAGCACGAAAAGAGCCACCCCGGCCGCCAGGCCACGTCTCTCTGTCACTCGCTGTTCCCACCCCCAGCCGGAATCGCGCTGCCCGCCAAGCCCTATGAGCTTCAGTCTCCCTAGGAAGGGGCACCCACGGCAGCCCCCTCCCTCGAGCCCATCCAAATGGGAAGCTGCCCTCACCGCCTGTAGCAGCGCCAGGAACCAAAGTGGCCAGCGCCCCGGAACCGTTAATCCTGTAACCGCCGCCATTTTAGTGCGGTGAGGCTCTGTCGGCGCCGCCGCCGAAGGCTGCTCTCAAGATCCCATCCTCGTAGGGTGACCTTTCGCTGCCTACGGCGAAGGAAGCAAAATGTACGAGTAGGACCCTTACAGCGCCGAGGGAAAAAGATTATCCCAGGGCTCTTTATGTAGAGAATCTGAAGCGGAGCTACCTGGCCCTATCCAGAGAAGGGGTTTAAAATGTAGCTGTAGGTATCATTTCGGAACATTACTCAGGCACCAGCATAGTAACCCTATAGGGGTCCTTTTTCTTCTTATAAGCTCAACGGCGCCCCACCTTCAATCTTGAAGATTGGCAACCAGATTAACCAATGGAGCTGCGATTTTGTTAATTGCCGCGGGCCAATGTCCAATAATATATAGGTATGTGGGCTGGACTTCAGAACAGGTGTCCAATGGAGAAGGAAAGCGTGTGGGAGGGGCGTCAGGTCAATACAACCATTTTATTGGGTGGAGCATTGGTGGCGGTGTCTTGGATTGATCGGCCAATGGGATATGGGAGAGGGTGGGGCGCTGGAGATGCCGCCCAATGGTGGAGGGGCCGTGGGCGGAGCGTGTGTTTTGCTAGTCAATGGAGGGGTTTGGTGGACGTGTGTGCGGTTGTGCGTTTGGTTGCTGAGCAGCGCACGCAGGCGGGGGGAGGGGCGTGGGCTGGCTGGCGGCCGTGGAGTGAGGCGAGTGAGGGGCGGGCTGGCGCGGGGGGCGGCTGAGATAGTGCTGGCGGGGGGGCCTCTGGAGGGATGTGAGAGCAGTCTGTGTCCCTTCGTGCGCGCTCACTGCCGCCCTCGCGCGCTGCGTTCCTGTGGCCCGGCTGAGGCTCCCCTCGGCCTCTCCGGCCGGGCCCCACGTTATGTCGTGATCCCAGGCGGGCGGCGCTGCTGCTGCTGCTCATGGGGCTGCTCAGGATTATGCTGCCGCCCAAGTTGCAGCTGCTGGCGGTGCTGACATTCGGGGTGGCCGTGCTCTTCCTGGAGAACCAGATCCAGAAGCTGGAGGAGTCCCGCGGCAAGCTCGGTGAGTGCGAGAGGGCCAGGGCCTTGGGGGCGCTTGGGGAGAGAGACGTGGGGAGGGGCGATGGAGGAGAAGGGTTGGGGCTGTTGCTGTGGTTGGGGAACAGGGCTGGGGGAGAGCAGGGGCCACAAGCTCAGAGGTGGGACGAGGCCCAAGGACCAAAAGCGCTGAAACGGGAAGGGGACATAGGTGAGATACGGAGACTATGCACATATGGGGGTCTGTGGCGGGTGGATACTGCACGGAGCTGAGAGGGAAGGGTACAGTGAACAAAGGTGGAGCTGGCGGGGAAGGGGAGAGATGGCAGTGCACAAATCTGGAGCAGTATCCGGAGGATGAGGAATTGGAAAGCGTAACCCCCCCCCCCCCGCTTCGTGTGTTGAACCCACTAATGTGGGATATGGGAACACAACTCTTCTCCTAGATGGCTCTCGTGTTTACGTGTTTGGACATTGTAAGTAACTTGAACGATGTGATTTTGGGGAACCCTGCAAAAGAGGTTGTGAACAGTAGAGGAAGCAGCCGTGACCTTTGAGTTAGTATGCACATTATGCACGATCGTGAAGCCAATGAGAGATTGGTGTTTGGGGAAAATATATAGTTATAAAGAATCTAAATGCACATTCATTCTCAGAAAGGGAAAGCAAAGTTAAAGATCAGTATTATGCTATTTGCAGCTGCTGGCCTCTGTGTGTATTAATGTGAGGTGCAGTTGGAGATTCAAGTGTAGCAGTGATACCTGAAGCAAACCCAGCTGTGCTGCTTCCTCCTCCGTGTGCTGCTGCACGTTTTTAGCCTAATCGTCTTTATTTTGACATAATAACAAAGAAAAATACATAAGATATTTATAGTTAAAACATGCATGTTTGGTGAAAATGATATTAAATTATAAATTCATGTGATTTGTTTTACCCTTACTGAACACAGGTTTTAAATATCTCTGTTTAGCAAGGGGTGCTGGTGTTATTACTAGCCTCATATGCTCTGTTATGAAACAGTAGTTAAACAGTATACAACTAGGTCCTAATAACTGCCATATAAAAATTTTTCCTGTAAAAAAAGTTTAACTTTTCAGTTGTGATTTCTCTGCTAAAATAACACTTTACTACTTCATGTGTACATTAAATGTCAGACTATAGAGCCAACAAGCATCTGATTAAACCTGATCAAAATGAGGAAATACCATTTCTAAGTCAATAGAGTTTATTTACTCAAGAATTGTAATTTGAGAGCAGTGGGACCCCAGAAATACCTAGGCATGGTGTGATGGGCTGAGAACAAGTTCAGCGCAGGTCTCTAATTGCCTAATCTACTCAGTATTAGTAGTTTGTGGTAAGATTCTTAATATGTGAATGTTTATGGGTTAATCCCATAAAGAAAAAAGGGAATGAATATACAATGTTCTTACCAGCAAAAAGACTAGAAATGGATTTTGAGTGCAATGAGAAGTTTAATGTTACAAGCCTATGAAAGAGGTGAAATCAGAGGAATGGTCAAAGTGATGAACACACATTAGACATAGTTTGTTATCTGGACTAGGTAAGGGAAGTTAGTGTCCCATGAGAAGGCAGTGATTGACTGGATGGGTGGTCTGAGTCTTCTTGAGCTCTTATTCAACTGAAAGTTACTAATATTTGAAGGGTGATTTTTTTTTAATAGTTTAAATTTTTAAGCAATGGTTAAGTGAAAAAAGGGAAATACTTGTTATGGAATCAGAGGATATTTTGAGCAGGTGTTGTTAGAGCAGTCAAGGTTTAGTTGAGTTTTGTGCATGTCTATTTTTAATTGTTCGGCGCTAATGGTTTCAGTGCATCTAATGCTAGCAAGGATATCATGCAGGAAAAACCAAGTCCTGCCACAAAAGGACTAATATAATGCAATGTGAGAGTAACGAGTATTATTGGTAAGATTTTTCCAACCCTTTGCTCCTCCTTAATAGATATGTATTGGACATGATTAAGTTACATATTTAGAGGATTGAAATATACAATTCAGTCTGCCTCAAGAAAAGAATCATATCACTATGATTTGCTGATGCTGTTTTTATTTTTTAAGAATGCTTAAACTCTGTTTCTGAGTTTTGATATTAAAATATAATGGGAAAATTTGCCTTATAATGAACTTATTAGTGGCTGTCAAAGTTTGTGTGGGAGAAGAAGCTAGGGCTTTTTATTTTTAGTGTTGAATTATTCTATATGTGTTTAACACTCTGTTAGATCATGTGTGTTTTTAATCTTGATGAGGTAGTACCTTTGTGTGAAAGACCTATTGCTACAATGATGTCCTCCAGAAGGTACCTCTTATTTTTTTGTGCATGTTAAAAGAAAAAAAATTAAAATTGATAACTGTCTTCATTTTAGAAACGTTCTGTATCTATTAGTACAATTTCCATCCAGCTGTGATACAGAGAGGGTAGTTTCGTAAATTAAACTAATAAATTTTGGCCCGATGCACTTGGTTTAGAGGAGTGAATGTAAAGAAAAAGAAGTGGGGTGGGAAAGACTAGTAATTCCATGGACTGCTTAGAATAATGAGTGCAATTTAGTTGAAAGGCCTATGAAAGTAGTCTGTGACATTAAATATTGCTCTTAACATGGTACAAACAATATGTAATTTGGTTTAAGTCCCATATTATTGAATTATATGTGTCTAATATATCGCATGAGAAATCATGTCTTGATGGGATGTAGAAATGAATAACTGCATGACTTACATTTTGACTCAGGCTGCAGTATGTCACTTTAAATGGAACAGTTAGCAGAAAATAGTTCTACAGTCTTATGAGCAAAACTCATAGAACAGCATTTCCTGATACTTTCTGATGAAACAGAATTCCCTGACATGCAAGCCCCATTGGTTTGTATATTGCAACAAGATTTTCACTCTGATTCAGGATTAATATAAAATAACTCACATGAAATGAGAAATGGGTGCATCTTTATGGGAGACAGAGAAAAAGGGACAGTTTTATTTTCTTGCACGTATAATTCATTCATTCTTGCAGCTAAACTCCAAAGTCAGTTTTACGTATAATTTTTACCTCTTTCTTTGAGGACTGCAGAAGTTAATTTGCAGTGGGCATTTGCTTTTCTCACATTGTGGTTAAATTCCCCCTTTATTATTCAGATTGCTGTGCTCTTCTAATATACATTTAAAAATGTTTAAATAGTACTATTGTGAGCTTGGTTTGATGTTTTCTTTTGAATAACTGATGAGCCCACCATGGGCAACACTTGTTTCTTAAGTAAGGGAAATCTTTTTTAGTTAAAAAATTTAAGTATTGCTTTAATATCAGAGAGGTTGGTCTCAGGATTCTTATTTTTCAAGGGGCTTCTGTCTTGTTTCATGTGGACAGAATAGCAAACCTTTTTAGACTCCTATAGTTATTAAGGGACTAGTTGAATATGAAAAGGATTTACTATTGCTTCCTGTCCCAAACTACCCTGGCAAATCTTGTTTTTTCTTGTGAAATTTAGTTAATTGTTAAGAAAATAGGATTTCTTTTTGCTAATTGAGCAGATCAAGTACAGAATAAAGAAAACAATTCTCTCTCCCCTCCCCCCCACCAATTTTCTTTTTGGTGTTTATGGTTCACTTCTTAGGTATATATTAATCTAAATTAGTTCCTTATAGTATATTAAATATTGGCTATTTCCAAAGCCCCATGGTCCCAGAAAGTGATGGATCTTTGGGTCTGCTGGCCTTTTGCAAGCATTCTTAGTACTTACTTTATTTGTCTTTCAGAGTGTTTCTGGTGTCAAAACCCAGGTTCAGGTACCTCTTTGGGTGGGGTATTAACATATAACCAGTAATCCTGATTATAATCTGTAATTTTATGGAAAATATTTTTAAAATGTATCTATTTATTCTCTAAAATTTATGAAAAACTTAATTTGTGTTTGTTGCAATTTTCTAACTAAGCATATCTAAATCTTATTTATTAACTATTTAGTAAGAAGATTGAATTCTAACTTTGTTCTGTAAAGGTAAACATGACTTTGAAGTAAGCATCTCTTTACTTTCTGCCAAAATCAACTCAGAGTTTATAACTGGATTTATTCCCTGGGCCATCCCATAATATTGTTAAATTTCCCACTCTGTACCCACATTTGGAAGCTATTATATAATGATGGTGCTACCAACTGACTCCAACATGTTCATAAAACATTTATTAACAGAGAGTTAATTTCACTTTACTATTGACTGACCGATAGTGCACATTTTATTTGATCATCCTTGAAGGGAAAGGTGCTTATAGTTTCCTGCATTCCAGCAGGAATTGGGTCATGTGACTCATACCCATCTGTGTAATGCTGCTGTGATATAGTGACTGAGCTAGGAACACATTGCCCTGCTGTATATATGGGCATACATTTTAGGCAACAGTGAGATCAAGTATGAGCAGTGGCATGTTTTGTTGAGGGCAAGAGCTTCATTGACCATCCAAAAGAGTCTGTTCTGAGATTTTGAATACGTGGCTATGCCGTTATGTACACAGTTCTTGCTTGGATTTATTTCTAAACATATTTTTTCTGTAACAGATTCTGTTTATGGCATTGCTGGATTTCTGATGTAGAGACATTAGTGAGGCATCCTTGTGGCATTTCCACCCATTTGCAGCAAGAATCTTATGAAATGCGCTGAAAAAATTACCTGTGTTGAATTCGTACTGAATGGGTCGGTAGGAGTGGCACAGTATTCTATACCCTTTACTTTTGAAGGGAGTGTGAAACACATCATACTGATTCTTCAAGCTGAAATACAAAACAATTCTTCTCTCTTCTGTCATTTTAAACTACTATAGTAAGTCTCTGCTGATTCATATTATTTTGAGCTCCAGAACAGCCTTATGTTAAAAGCTTTTTGTGACTCTTTGGATAACCGGGCATAAATTTTATGACATGTTTGTACATCAGACTCAAAATTCTGTGGCAGATGTAGCAGAATTAAAAATGGAGGTTTATGAAAAATTGACATGCAATTTATTTCTATATTAAAATTTCCATCTGACCCATAATTTTCAGTTGTCAATGTAAAATGTATGTACAGTGTATTGATAACTTAGAATTTGTTAGTTGTAGGTTGTAGTGTTTGGATGGAGGCCATTTATGTTTTTGGCACCAGGAAAGGCATGGGAGACTCAAAGTATTGGTATTTCAAGTTAAGAACATTACTTACACTACTAAAAATATTAACAGTGTATACGCACATCACTATGAATGGTGGGTCATTAAACACCTCTTACAGCTACCATTTTAGGCCTTCTGTACATGATCCCAAAGACATTGTGTTATTGGGTACACTGTTCATATTTGAGTTTCTTCACAACCATGAGGACTAGAAATGTAAATGTTTCTATTATAAATAAAATGTTTAAATTCTGTAGTACAATTCTTTGGTCAATTCTGGGACCCAGTAATACATTAGAGACCTCCATTTTAGATGGGTGTAGGTGGTTGCCCATGTATAAGAAGGTACAGCATTGACAATGGATGTGAAAAGTATACATCCAGAGTTACACTGTTCTGTTTTTTCCTCTATTGGAGAAGCTTTTTCCCTTCTGCCATTCTTGAGAAGGAAATGGTCACTGGCCATTGTCAACACTAAAACTTTTCAGGAGCTTAGAGTCATCTGAGTGCAGATGCAGAAATATTTACAGAAATCTATTTCATATTTTTGGGTTGAACCTACAACAGAACAACCACCTCTCCTGTGAAGCTTGATTTTCTTTAAGGCTGTCTTCATGAAAATTCTGGTGATGTTGATGGCGATAATTACAGAAAAGAGTATTGTTATATTCCCGTGTTTTGTTGAAGGTTCTGTTCTTCATACCCTTCAGGCAACTTGGAGGCTCCTCCAGGTGCTTCAGTGCAGGTTAACTTTCTCACTGAATCAGCAGTTTAGCTTGAAACCTACTTTAACACTTCCCACTCTAGTGTTGTATAAAAGTCTGACATATTTTACTGTTCTTAGATGTATTTTTTTAAATCCCTTTATTTCCTTTAATCAGATGCAGCCTACTTTTCAGTCGTGTACTGCCAGTTTAGTTTGTGGTTCTTAAACCAAACACTCTAAACAATGTCAGGAATCTTGTTTAATTGTCCTTGACAGTGTAGCAAGTAGTGTGCCTTAGTACATTACTTATAATTGGACTTTATTTAGATAGAATAGTTGCTTATACTTTAACTAAAATGTACAAGTTTAATTATATAAAAATGTAAAAGAATTTTTTGTTAAAAAGGATGCTTGTTTGCTGTAGAAGTAGCATAATATATTACTCTTTCTCTGTGAGCCCAGATTATCACATCAAGGAGGTGGGAGAGATGAGTATGTTTCAGCTCTTTGCTGTTGAAGCTAATTGGACATTTGAACAGTTCACGAGCCAGTCATTTCCATATCTACCGAATGGCAACCGTGAATCACTCTCAGAATTACTCTGGCCATGCTTATCCTGCCTTCTGGTATTGCATGACTTTTCTGACAATTCTGGCACCACTTTAGAAGTAGAAGACTTCTAAATGTCAAAGCTTCCACATACTGCCACTTAGCTGATCCAAAAAACTATCTGTTTGTTTGTGAAAATATGTGTAACTTGTAGTTAATGTTGTCATTTGTGTCAAGTGTACAAAAACCTCATCAGAATGCTGCTAAAGTGCTGGTAGTCAGCTTGTTTTGAGAAGTGGTGCTATTTATTTGTATACATTTCAATGTTTAACTTGGCAAAAAAAAGTATTTTTCAACGGGCTGGTGTTGGCATAGTTTAAGATTTCTGGGAAATGAAATGCTTATCCTTTTTTTTCAGTCATATATGAAAGATAAAGCATTGTGAATGGCAGGGGATCAGTAGAGTCATACATACATGGAATTTGGCCAAATGGCTGCAACTTTATTTAAACATACAAACTTAAACAGGACAGTTTCTGAGGGCAAGGACAAGTTGCCCTCAGAAACAGCAAAATGGGGGAAGGGCAGGAAACATCTGCTTCAGGCTGTCACTGACTTGCCTTCCTTTTGATGCTGAAATCCCAAACATAATACAGTCCTGTTGATTTGAACCATCTAATTAAAATCAAGGCTGCATTAGAGCTTCTGCTCATAGCCCAGAATTCTGGGCAGACACCTTCTTAAAGAAATCATTTAACCTGTTAGGATAGTGAATCCAACCCTTTTTCTCAGAGACAGTTGATGCTTAAATCATAGTGAAAGTGCTTGACCAGAGCCTCCTGACCTTTTGCGTTGAATCAGACCTCATCCTCGTCACTTCCTTGATAAAATGTATCTGCACACTTGCTGCCAAGATTTACCAGTGCTACTAGCCTTAAGCTTAGTTAGATACTCCAGCAATGTACTTCTCAATACATGTGGAAGTGTTTGTGACAGATATGACAGTATTCTGGACAAATTTTATTGAATTAAGTTTTTTAGAAGTTGATTGCTTTAAAAATGCAAATTTTTATTGCTACTAAGGGATTGTATCTAATTTTGTGGAGGAGATGGACCACAGGCCTCCAGGAATTAAGTACAGTAGGGGGTAGTTAGGCACATAAACTCAGTTGTAACAACTCCAGAGAGCTATCACTGGTTCAAGCTGGATGCTCCTGAGACCTACAGACAAAGAAAGGACTTTTGGATAAATAACCTGAGTTTAAACTGACTCGGGGCCTTCTTTCTGATCCAGCATACGGACAGGATCTTCTGTCCCAGTGGAGGGCCCCAGTCCTTAGGAGAAGGGTTGGAAGGACTGGAACTGACTATTGTGCTTGTGGAGATGGGGCCATGCAATTTGGTAAGCATACTAGCATGCGTGTGGGTTATTTTATTGGTTTTAGTGTGCTTTTTCACTGTAATGCTTTTACCTTAAAGATAAATGTGTTTGCTTTGAAAGAACAGTGCAATAACTTAACTCTGGCAATTACATGTGTACTGTCTCTGAAGAGAGGAGCAAAGTAGGGCTTGTTAGTTAGACTCTCCTTTGCTGGGGATATCACAGTGTAGTCAGTGAACTGTGTAGTCTGATGGAAATGCAGAGAGATGCACGTCCGCTCAGAGAGGTGATGGCTGAGCAGCCTGGAGTGGGTGTCATTGCTGAACCATAAATACGGAATACAGGGGCTGTTGACCTGAACTGTGACAGTGTTCATGTTAAACATGTAAGTTGTTGTGTTTCAGAGCTGCCCACCATCATGATGAAAGAGTTCAGTGTTGTCATAAGAAATACTTTTGGGCTTCAGGGTCTGGCTTCTAGCTTAATCAGAAACCTGGTGGATATGTGTCGTCTGTCATATGCGTGGCAGCAGCTCAGACCATACAGCACAATCAGTGGAAACAAGGGGTTCAGAATTGCCCAGTCCATTTTCAGGTGGAGGAGGAGCCCTAGTCTTAATCAAACTGTTGTCCCTAAGGTGTATGATGAGACACTGGGGTAGGAGAATCAGCCACTGCAGCTCATAGCTCCAAGGCATCAGCTGATCCCACAATATGACTTGCAGACCAAACCATTGAGGCAGCACATGTTTCCAAGGGATATCCTGGCCAATGATCCATAGGGAGAGAAAATCCAGGGGATCTTATCAGGTGAATATAGGGGAAAAAAACTAGAAGAGTAAATAGAAAGGTGAGGGTAGGTGGTATCTGTTGTCCAGAGGAAGGAAGGAGTGGCAAGCTCTTACAAACTGCTGAAAGGCAAAGTGATGGTGGTATGGGCAGAACAAGAAGAGGCCTGCTTCCAGTCCATGCTTTTATGGATGACACTCACTGCCCCTGAACCAATCCTGGCACATTTTTAGAAGTTCTGTCCTTCTGGCTTGTGTATGTGTAGGGCCTGACCCCACTTGTGTATGCTGGCTGCATGGTTTGAAGTATCTTAAGTCCAATATTTTCAACCAGAATTAGGTTCAGACTTTGTTCTCTTACATTATTCAGTTTTAGAATATATAACTTATTAGCAATATTGGGACTATTTAATATGTATGATATTTAACTATGGGGACCATTTTTCAGATGCCTTAATTTACATTATATAAGCAAATTACTGCCTGAATATGGACAAAATACTTTTGCTTATGGACACTCCTACATTTCAGACCCGTGTAAATCTATCTTTTATTCCCCAAATAAATGACTTTATTTATGATGCTACATGTTTCTGATTCAAATTCCATTGATAGCCATCATAAACTATTTATAGCATAAAAATATCATAGCTACTTAAAAGCACCTTGTGGTAGTCTAGCACTATGTTATGCTTTTCCACTCATGAATAATTGGGTTTATGGATTAGTTTTGCATGTAGAATTAGAACTAAATTAAATTAGATTTTGAGTCTGACTTCTTTCTTGGAGTATCAAATAGAAGCACACAAACATTGCGTGATAGGGATGTTGCAAAACGTTTTCATTTTTTTAGTTTGGGTTTTTATGGTGTATTGTAGGAGTGTATGAAAACTAGGTATCTAAAATACGTATGGCCCCCACTATTGTAGTGTTTAGCACCTCACAATCTTTTATTTATTTATTGGACTACTTTGAATCACCATTTTGCAGAAGATGAATTGAAGTAAAGACAAACTCAGTAACTCACTCAAAGACGCCTAGGAAGTCTGTGGCAGAGTTCCAGGCTAACATTATTACCAGTAAACCAATTTTCCTTTGTCAGCTATGGAATATTGGTATAAGAGTATAGCTTGTTCAGGAAGGACAAGCAGGATTAAAAGGGAGGACATGTTGCATTATGTGTCAAGGAGGTAGACACTTGTTCTGGGGTTCAGAAAGAAGTGAGAGGCAGACCAGTCAAGTCTCTGGGTGTAGATTAAAGGGGTAAAAAATAGGAGTGATATCATGGTAGGAAGTGTACTACAGACCACAAAATCAGGAAGAAGTAGAGGATTAGGCATTTATAGAAGAAATAATGGAACTATCCAAAATGCAAGACTTAGTAGTAGTGGGGAGCTTTAGCTACCCATACGTTTGTTGGAAGAGTAATATGGCAAAACACAAAATTTCCAATAAATTCTTGGAATGTGGAGACAATTTTTTGTTTCAGAAAGTGGAGGAAGTGTCCTTGGGGACAGCCATTTTAGAGTAGATTCTGATCAATATGAAGGAATCGGTTGCCAATCTGAAGGTGGAAGGCAAAGAGACGATAAAATAATAGATTTCATGACTGTAAGGATAGGAAGGAATGAAAGCAACAGAACAAGGATAATGGACTTCAGAAAGGTAAACTTTAACAAACTCAGACAAGTGGTAGGTAACGTGCCAAGGGGTGAAAATCTAAGGGAAAAAGGAATTCAGGAGAGCTGGCAGTTTGTCAGGGAGACAATCGTAAAGGCATGACTGCAGACTATCCTGATGCAAAGGAAAGATGGGAAGAATAGTAAGAAGCGAATATGACTTACAGCAGGAGCTCTTTAATGACTTGAAAATGAAAAAGGAATCCTACAAAAAGTCGAAACATGGACAAATTGCTAAGGAAGAACACAAAAGAATAGCGTAAGCATGTAGAGACCAATCAGAAAGGGTAAGCACAAAAGTTACACCTAACAAGGGACATCAAAGGCAATAAGAAGCAGATCTTTAACTATGTTAGGAAAAGAGAAACGTCAAAGAAATTGTATGTCCTCTAGTTAGTGGGAAAGAGCTAATAACTGATGACACCAAGAAGGCTGAGATGTTTGTCTATTTTGCTTCTAGTCTTCATTAAAAAGGTTAATGGTGACCAGATAGTCAACAGAATTAATATTGACAAGAGGGAAGGAATGCAAGCCAAAATAGGGAAAGAACAGGTTACAGAATACTTAGGCAAGTTAGATGTATTCATGTCGTCAGGGCCTGATGAAATTCATCTTAGCCTACTTAAGGAACTAGCTGAAGCAGTTTTGGAACCATTAGCAATGATCTTTAAGAAATCATGGAGAACATATGAGTCCCAGAGGACTGGAGAAGGGCAAAGAAATACCTGTCTTTAAAAAGGGGAAGAGGATCTGGGCAATTATGGACCAGTCAGTCTAACTCAATACCTGGAAGATACTGAAACAAATTAATAGGAGGATAATAGGGTTGTAAGTAGGGGGTTTCAATTAATCACAGTTAACACATGTGATTAACTCAAAAAATTAATGCAATTGTCATTTTAATTGTGCTATTAAACAATAGAATAACAATTGAAATTTATTAAATATTCTACATTTTTAAATATATTGATTTCAATTACAACACAGTATACAAATTTGACAGTTCTCACTTTATATTGTTTTTTATTACACTGTAAAAATGGCAAATAAAAGAAATAGTATTTTTCAATTCTCCTCATACAAGTACCGTAGTGCTATCTCTTTATTGTGTAAGTGCAACTTACACATGTATATTTTTTGTTACAAAACTGCACTCAGAAACAACAATGTAAAACTTTAGCGCCTACAAGTCCACTCAGTCCTACTTCTTGTTCAGCCAATTGCTAAGACAAACAAGTTTGTTTACATTTATGGAAGATAATGCTGCCAGCTTCTTATGTACAATGTCACCTGAAAGTGAGAACAGGTGTTTGCATGGCACTTTGTAGCTGGCATCACAAGGTATCTATGTGCCAGATATGCTAAACATTAGTATGCCCTTTCATGCTTTGGCCACCATTCCAGAGGACATGCTTTTGTGCTGATGACAATCGTTTTTTTTTTTTTTTAAACGCATTAATTAAATTTGTGACTGAACTCCTTGGGGGAGAATTGTATGTCTCCTACTCTGTTTTACCTGCATTTTGCCGTATATTTCATGTAATAGCAATCTCAGCTGATGACCCAGCACATGTGGTTCATTTTAAGAACACTTTCACTGCATATTTGACAAAACAGAAAGAAGGTGCCAAATTCCAGTGTGAAATATCACAAGATAGCTACAGCACTCGACCCAAGGTTTAAGAATCTGAAGCGCCTTCCATAATCTGAGAGGGACGAGGTGTGAAGCGTGCTTTCAGAAGTCTTAAAAGAGCAACACTCTGATGCAGAAACTACCAAACCCGAACCACCAAAAAAGAAATCAATCTTTCTGCTGGTGGCATCTGACTCGGATGAAAATGAACATGTGTCAGTCTGAACTGCTTTGGATGGTTATTGAGTAGAACCCACTATCAGCATGGGTGCATGTCCTCTGGAATGTTGGTTGAAGCATGAAAGGATATATGAATCTTTAGTGATAATGCTGCCCTTTTCTTGTTTACAGTATCTGTTGCAAATGTAAACAAAATTGTTTGAGTGATTGGCTGGACAAGAAGTAGGACTGAGTAGAGTTGTAAGCTCTAAAGTTTTACATTGTTTTATTTTTGAATGTAGTTATTTTTTGTACATAATTCTACATTTGTAAGTTCAACTTTTGTGATAGAGTTTGCACTACAGTACTTATATTAGGTGAATTGAAAAATACTATGTCTTTTTTACAGTGCAAATATTTGCAATAAAAAAATAAATTGAGCACTGTGCATCTTTTATTCTGTATTATAACTGAAAGTGATATTTTTGAAAATGTAGAAAATATCCAAAACTGTTTAAATAGATGGTATTCTCTTTAACAGTGCAATTAATCACATGATTCATCACGAATAAATTTTTTTAGCCACTTGACGTTCCTAGTTATAAGGAATAGCCAGCATGGGTGCATCAAGAGCAAATCATGCCAAACCAACCTAATGCCCTTCTTTCATAGGGTTATTGTTCTGGTGGATAGAGGGGTAGCAGCAGAAGAGCAAAAGTATTTGATTTTAGTAAGACTTTTGATACAATCCCACCTGACATTCTCATAAGAAAAATAGGAACATGCAATCTAGATGAAATTACTATAAGGTGGGTGCACAGCTGGTTGAAAGACCATACTTAAGAGTACTCATCAATGATTTATTATTAAACGACGAGGTCAGATCTCATGGGGTACCACAGGAATCAAAACTGGATTTGGTACTAGTCAGTATTTTCATTAATGACATGGATAATGGAGTGGAGAGTATGCTTATAAAATTTGCAGATGACACCAAGTTGGAAGGGGTGGCAGGCACTTTCAAGGGTAGGAATAGATTTCAAAACAACCTTGACAAATTGGAGAATTGATCAGAATTTAACAAGATTAAATTCAATAAAGATAAATGCAAAGTACTTCACTTAGGAAGGAAGAAATAAATGCACATCTACAAAATGGGGAATAATTGACTAGGTGGTAGTACTGCTGAAAAGGATTTAGTGATTATAGTGGATTGCAAATTGAGAGTAAATGTGATGCAGTGCCAAAAAAGTCTGTCATTCTGGAGCTTATTAATAGTGCCATATGTAAATAACAGGGGACAATTGTCCTGCTCTACTCAGCACTGATGAAATTTCAGCTGGAGTACTGTGTCCAGTTTTGGGCACCACACTTGAGGAAAGATATGTGCAAATTGGAGAGTAGGAGAGCAACAAAAATGATAAAAGGTTTAGAAAACCTGACCTGTCAGGAAAGGGTAAAAAACTGGGCATAAGACTTGAGGGAGACCTTGTGTCAGTCTCCATATATGTTAAGGATTGTTATAAAGAGGACAGTGATCAGTTGTTCTCCATGCCTACTAAAGGATAGGACAAAAAGTAATGCTCTTAATGCGCAGCAAGGGAAACTTCAATTTGATATTAGGAAAATCTTCTTTACTATAAGGGTAGTTCTGCAGTGGAATACGCTTCTGAGAGATGTTGCGGAATACCCACCATGGGAGGTTTTTATGAATAGATGGGATATACCTGTCAGGGATGGACTAAGTTTACTTGGTCTTGCATCAGCACAGAAGGGTAAACTTGACTTCTCAGGATCCCTTCCAGGCAGACATTTTTGTGATTGTGTTTCTATTAGATGGATCTTCAATGTTGGAAATGGCCTACTCAGATTTCATGAAAATGAAGGTTTTTTTTGAAAGAAAATGTGTTAATAAGAACAAAGAACAGATTTGGGTTTCTACACATTTCGGCTTAGTGATATCTGAATAAGAGGTTTGGACTCTGACTGGAGCAGAATAGAAACAGGATAAATGTCTTATAAGAGCAATGCATAAACAATGAGAGGGGAGTTTAGGGAAATGTTGCAAAAGGGTGTTTTAGATAAATGTTGTACAGAAAGGGAAAAGAGTATATTTGGTTGTGAAAGCTGAATGGGTTTTGATACCCTCCCACCTTCTGTTTTATGTTACTTTCATATATTATCCTAAGTTGATTGCATGGCTTTATTCCTTAATAATAATATCATATCTTAATGGTGTGCATAATTGCAGATAAATATAAAAGGTTGGCTGTTGATCTCTGTAAGATACACCTGAGTGGCCCAATTCAGTAGTGACTGAACATTATTCACAAATGTTTGGCATCTTGTGTAAAATAAGTTGGCAGTAACAGTTTAGTTTCTGATATGTGGATGTCCATGTCTCAAAACCACTACACTTGATACTGATTCTTACCCATGTTGGCAGTTTCTGCTGAGGATGTGAATTGGCAGAGAGACTGAACTGTCCTATTATTAATTAGTGTATTCCTTCCAAGTCAAGCACAGAAGTACACTGCCACTGCAATTGGATATTGTAATAAACTGCTCCTCTCCCCTACTCTTATTTGCTTTAAAGTAGTAATCCTGGGTTTACTGTAATAAAGTCAAGATGTGTATTTCAGGAACTAATTTTGTTGCAAAAATTGTTACTAGAATTTGATTGTAAGTTTTATTTACATAAGGGCATGAAGGATAGGCCACCAGAGTCCCTCGTCCCCTAGGCTCAGACATCTGTGCTGCTCCTATTCCAGGGTTTCTGTTCCTGGTTTTGCATAGACTAGCTGCATGATCTTATGCAAATCACTCTACTGTTCTCTGCCTCAACTTTCCTCATCTGTAAACTGGGGATATAATCTTATTTTTGAAGTATGATTAGACTTAATTCTGTAATGTCTGCAGAGTGCTTTGAGATTCTTGCATGTTGCGCTATATATATAATTAAAATTCGAAGTTTTATTATTATATATGAAATTCTTAATCATTCATGGCTAATTTTATTATTCACCAAACAGTTAATAAGTAAAGTCAGAGAATAAATTGTAATGATTTTTTTTAAAGGCGCATGGAAAGCGAGAAATTTATTATCACTTTGGGCCAAACCTGTTCATGCTTTCCCCACACTCCTTCACCTTTGAGGTGTGAGATGACACATGCCAGTTTTTATGTCAGTGTGGTTTACCAATTTGTGTTGAAACATGTGAAAGTGGTGTACTGATTGATTAAAATATGGTTGTGAAGTGTTTATTCAAACCTGCTTAATTACCTTAAAATTTGCAAAGTGTGTGTGGGTGGTGGTGGTGGGACAGTACTAGTCACTGATTGAAGTAAATGGAAAAAGACCTGCATTTTAATTAAGGAAATCAACCATCTCCTTGCCCCCAAGGACCTTATTTTATTTCTCTGTTCTTTGTTTTTATATCAATCATGAATTTTATCTGAATTTTTTTTTGTCTGGAATACCTCTTCTGCTCCAATATGCAGTACAGCACTGCTTGTCTGAGGAAAAAAGATTGAAGAACATCTCATTTACCTGGAGGTAAGGATAAAAGACTGTTGGAGGGATGAAGGGAAGCTGATGATAGAGCAGGGAAAATTAAGCAACTTGGACACATGGGAGCACAGAAACAGGGATTACTCATATTCCTCCAAACTTTTGAAAAGTGGAGAGAAAAACTATGCCCACTGTGTTCATTTTGTCTGTTACTTAAAAAAAAAAAAAATTTCCTCTTCCGGAAGTCTGTACTCTCCTGATATTTTATCCCCTCTCCCTATATGCTTTTACTGAAGATGAAGAGGGAATGCAAATGCAATCATGGGAAAAGCACTTCTTTTTTTAAGCCCACATTTCTTACTATATACTTTGAGTGCATTGTCATGAGGGCGGATTGATTTTTAAACTCCAATTTTAATCATGATTTAACTCAGTAAGCTGGAAACCTTGATTTAAATAATTAATTTTAATCTTGTTTTGCATTTGTACTTTCTAAGTACCTTCCTAAAGAGAAATTGATTCTTGTGGTTGGTAACCATTAAAACATGTTGATTTGCAAATATCTTTTACACTAAATTTGATACTTTTTGCTAACCTGGGCAATACATTATATCTATATATATTTACTTATGAAATTACATAGCTTAGCATACATTTATTCAGATTGCTAATTTTTTCTTTTTTTTAAATTTTATTAGAAAATGGTGAATGATGCATATGTAATTTACTGGGTGTTTAGTTTTTACTTGTGATTTGTGTAAAGCTGTATTTGGATGGAAATTGGAATTCAATTAAAAATGTGAAAAACAGTGTTTAATTTTTTATTAAATAAATAAAACTACGTTAAATGCACTAGATACAGAAGAAGAATAAACTTATTCTTTTAAAACAAACTGATTTAACAAAAGAATATTGTCTACAGTTAGTGAATTAAGTGATTGTTTCTGGTCATCATATCCTTTAAGATTTTAGAGCTTGTAGCTGTCATCCTCTCCCACCTAGTTTTAATTGAAAACTGAAAGAGGAAAATAAGCTTTCATGCTTTTTCACCCTTTTCAATTAGTTGTTTAATTTTGAATGACCTAGTTATTGAACTGCGTTAAGTAAACTGAAATGAAGAAAATATTCTCTCTGCACTTGCTACTGCTGACATAAGCTTGTGAAGCACTTTAGCAGACTCTGACACCATGTGCTTAGCCAATGACTTCCACCAGTTTAGTGCTTTGACTTACTTTAAAACTGAGCTGCAAACGTGTATTGCTTAATGTTATTTTTATTTATTTTAAATGATTTTATTAAGTTTAGCTTTAATATAAGTTGTCATAGTTTCAAATTTAATTTTCAACAGGCTTAGTTTTAAAAACAAAAATGCATTTTATTTAAATTAAAGCTGATTTTTTTGTTATCCACTATGATTTACTTTAGCGTACGTGGCGGAAAGAGTTCAAGTGACAGAAAAGCTGCTTGTGTGCTGCATCCAGCATACGGGCTGCAGCTTAGAAGTCTTACTAGCAGTAGTTTGGCCACACCTAATGTATTTTCCCCTTAATCAAGGAATTCGGCATGTGAAATATTTAGTTAACAATTTAATGTTTCAGTTGAAAAATTGTTAGAAGTTGTGAGCCTAAGTGGTGAGGGAGCACAAAAGAGTAATTCTGTCGTCTTGAAATCTACTCGTATGTCTTAAAGTGCAATTACTACTTGTTGACACAAAGTTGTTGATTGAATAATAGTCTGTTTTGCTTATGGGAATAAGTTTTGGCAAGCTAATCACCACAGCCTGCATCACTCAAACTGGCCAACTCTTTCATCAGTAGCAAATTCTTTGTCCAATAAAAAAAAAAAATCAATCTCTCAAATTCCAAGTAATGAATAGGATTCACTTGGACTTACAAAACACAATGGAAATGACTTTCCATTGATTGTCCCTTCAAGATTAGGTTGTGTAGGTTTAGATGAAAGTGTTTAAGTGATTCTGACAAGGATTTCAATGAAAGAGAATGAAAAACAAAATGTTTAACAAATTTTGAGTCTGATAGTTAAAATGAATAGAAACACTTTTTCCCAAAGAACTATTTGAGATCCCAGGTTAATGTGAGCAATATATTAAATGAAGCAGTCGAAAATATGTATCTGCACTTGGTAAGATCTGAGTTCCAGTGTTTTTATCTTCTGCAACAGTTGAAATTACTCACACATCACCAGTATTTTTATTTCTTACGTAAAATCATTTTTTTTAGTCAAGTTATCTAAAATACAACTCGAAGAATCAGGAACTTGTCTGCATTCCTCACACTTGATTGTCTGATAAGTTCAGAGCAAAAGGAAAATGCTGTCTTATGTTTTGTGGCTATTGGGTCATCATTTACAAGCCTCAGTTAAGAGCATTCGTAATAAAGTAAATATACAGATTCTAATTTCTCATACTGCCAGAGCATGTCCTAAATATGATAGAATTTTAATATTTTTATTTCTTACAGCTTGACCTACCTAAGAAAAATTAGCTGGTTTGAGCTGAATCAAGCTGTACTTTCTAAAGGCTGCTCTGTTTTGGGGCTTGTATTTGAGAGTTGTAGGATTTATCCAGATCACTGTCAAATATTGGGCAGGATAACCACTTGTCAAAGTGACTGTGTTAAGAATCATTGCAAGAGAACTTTTTAAAGTACCGAATCCTATTCAAAGCTGCAAAGTGGTATCTTCACAAATGTGTTTTGACTCAGATTGGTTCCCCTTGCAGTTTTTTTACATCTTTGAATATGGATTTCGCCAAGAACAAACATACATGTAATAATAGGATCTACCTGAAATATGTTTTTAAAGGGTGAGATGTGGTGGTCTTTCAGACCTGGATTTTATGATTTTGAGAAGGGACCAGGGGATGAAATCTTGGCTAAACCGAAGTCACTGGAAAAACTAGCATTGACTTCACGGGTGGTCAAAATTTCATCCAGAGTTTTTTAGTTGAGAGCAAGGTATCATACAAACCTATAGCATTGTATTTATGTATTTTTCAAAAGCCTGTGTTCCAGGAACAGCTACAGTGAGTGCTAGACATGTTATCTAAAGATGAATCTTGCAATATCTGAAAATTGTATAGGCACTAGAACCATTTTCCATGGGGCTGGTCTACACTGGTAATTTACATGGCATAGCTATGTGAAACGTCTACTCCTCTGAGAGATGTCGCTGTGCTGACCTAACCCCTGCTGTACATGGTGCTAGATCAATTTGAAGAATTCTTCCATTGTCCAAGCTACTGCCCCTAAGGAATGTGGATTCCTTATGCCAATGGGAGAATCCTTCCTGTTGGTGTAGGTAGTGTCTTCACAGAAGCGGTGCAGCTGCAACATTTTCAGTGTAGGGAAGCCCTTAGTCTTAATTTGTGCCCTTTGAATACTAAACGTCTTCCAGCCCACAGAGCATATCCATGTTTTGTTTTTAAACTTGCTAAATGCACTAAATTTCTCTCATTTTAAATGAGTTTAGTCTTTTTAATAGGTTTTTAGGCAAATGAGCTTTGCTGTATTAATTTGACTGCCAGTAAAGCAATCGTTAGGTAAGTACTCAATAAGTGGTTTGCTACCCTTTGAGGAAACAATTAGATTTTGCTGTCCCTTTTGGTTATTGAAGAGTACATGGAAGATGGATGGAAGATGGGGTGCTGCTTTTTTTTTTTTTTTCTTTTTAAATCTTCATTCAGTTTACCAAGATACTATTAAGAGTCGCTTTTGGTAAATTATTTCTGCTTTCTTTGTTGAGAATTTCCTCACATAGATCCCCACCTTTGCGATACATACCTTCTACCTTGCGATACATACCTTCTACGTGGGTCAAAATATTTTATAATTACATTTTCCTTAGAGCTTAAAAAAAAAGCTTGTTTCAGATCTTTCTCATAAATTATTAATGCATACATATTTATGGAAATACTGTTTGGCTTAGGTGGTGCTGGAGCTGAGAGCATCTGCTTCCCTTTTCCATGGAAATTGTATAAGGTTCAAAGTCCTCATTTGACATTAGGACACATTTGGTATATAAATTCAGATGTTGATCAAACTTAAAAAAACACAACACAAAAAGCAAAGTTCTTCTGGTAAATATTATGTGGTGAATGCTTTTATTCAGATTTTTAGAAGAGATGATGGTAAATGCTTTACACATGAGAAAAATTTTAAGTCGCATTGGCTGGAATTGGAAATACTGAGAAATTTTTCCTTCCTGTAGGCTACAAAAACGTTTATTTTTAAAGCCTTGAATTGCATTACCGACAAGCCTGCTGAGCTTAAAGCCAAAGGGTGAATAACCAAGAGGAAGCCACTCAAGCTTGCACTTAACATGTGGCAGAGTTTTATGACCTGTAATTTTTAATAGATAGACTTCTGCTCTACTACAGTACAAATAATGGATGTTATGAAGTTAACTGAAGGAAGAATTTTTTTTTTTTCTGATTTGCAGATACAAGCTAGTAGGAGGCAAAACATTTTTTCATAGAGTTAATTGAATTGGTACAATACTTATTCTAAATTCTCAGATTTTAGAAGAAATCTCTTCTGTTAATATGACTGATTTGTCATCTGCCACCAGTGGCTTCTATATTAAAAAGATGGATAGGACAGTTCAAGGGGAGACACCTCTTCATGAGATCCTTAGTTATGCATGTGGCTTGTCAAAATGTTCTGTAGGTCTGTATGAAGTTATCTTGCAATGCATTTACCTTGACCCAGACCATATCTGTTAAAACAAACATCTTTTTTAGCCATGGTGCACAGTTACTTTTTAAATAGGAAATTATTAATGTAAAATAAAATTATTGGCAATGTAACTCAGATGGGTAGTACCTGAAATAACTTATTGAATCATTTTTTTAAAAAAAGACTGGATTTTCAAGTAAATCTCCCTCTAAGGAGAAATTCAATTAATTAATTTTCTCTTGCAAATTATTTTAAAGATAAACTTGTATCGGGAGGAAAGGATTCCAATCATAAGGGTCAGAATAGAGACCACTAGACAAAGATAGAATAGGTTATTTAAGGAAGTAGTGGAGAATGGATGCATGTATGGGGAATTATGCGATTTAAAATTTTTGTTTATATTCATGAGGTAATAGAATTCTTTGACCTGTAGCCTTGTTAGGTCAGATATGAGGACTGAGGAGCCAAAATCTACATTTAAAGGAACTTTCCTGAAGCCTAGTATGTTTCAGGAAAGGAGTTAAATAATTTACTTGACCATGACCCAGCTTTTGTGGTTTTACAGTACTATTTATTAAACAAACTCCCTCCCCTTTTGCCATGTGAAAAACATACACAAAATCAGGGGGAATAGTTGGACAACCTTCCCTCTCCAAAAAAACAGTAAAACTAGCAGCGCAGGCCTTCTTTGTAGCCTCTTCTGGCTTTCCTGTCTGTCCTCCAAACCTTGCTCTGGAAAACATGGTCTTGCCCACTAGACTAGTCCTACAGTAACTCCTCACTTAAATCCATCCTGGTTAACTTGTTTTGTTACTGAGCAAGTAGGGAACATGCTCGTTTAAAGTTGTGTAATACTCCCTTCTAATGTCCTTTGGCAGCTGCCGGCTTTGTCTACTGCTTGCAGGAAGAGCAGCCCATTGCAGCTAGCTGGTGGGAGCTTGGAACCAGGGTGGATCAGCAGCCCCCTATCAGCTCCCTGCTCCCCTAAGTTCCCTGTGCAGCAGCTGCCTGCAGTTCAGCTGTGTCCCTCCCTCCACTGCCATGTGCCGCTCCTGCCCTCTGCCTTGGAACGACTCCCTGAGACTCCTGCTTGCTGTGCGGGGGGGGAAGGGAAAGAAGAGGGAGGCTAATGTCAGGGTGTTCCCCTCTCCCCTGCTTCTGCACCCCTCTTACCCCAACTTCTGTAGAGCAAGGGGGACAGACCAGGGCTGAGGGAGCTTGCAGCAGCTGCATCTCAGCAAGCTGATCTAATTAACAAGGCAGTGTACTTAAAGGAAATGCACGTATCTCCCTCCATTCCTGCTGCCTTGTGTAAAGAGAGTTAATGCTTGAGGACTCAGCCAATTGCTAGTTCATCAGTTAGCAGTAAGGGAAATATCCCACCCTCTGTCTGACTCCTCCACCTCAACCAAGCTCAAACAATCGTCGTCACTATGTACCAGTATTAAATTGTTTGTTTAAAACTTATATTGTGTGTGTATGTAATATATATAGTGTCTTTGGTGAAAAAAAATTCCCTGGAACCTAACCCTCTCATTTACATTAATTCTTATGGGGAAATTGGATTCACTTAACATCATTTGGCTTAGTCACATTTTTCAGGAACATAGCTACAAAGTTAAGTGAGGAGTTACTGTACTTTGAGAGCATTTAAAAAAAACACATCTGTTGTCACTAGAGCAAACCCGAACACTGATGTTGATGCTTGTCTAGGTAATGCAGATGTGAGAGAATTGTTCGTCTGTGAATCACAAGAAAACATGAGAAAATTATTCAAATGTAAATGTAACTTTCAATACCAAAAACTCATGCACTAGAATGGAAGACATGAAGCAACTGAATGATCATGTAAAGTATGGAAAATCTTTATTGGAACTGCTAGGCATCTTTTTATGTTAAGGAAAAGCAGAGGTTTCATGGTAGTGTATGTAATTTGAAAGCCTACAGTACTTCAGGCTGTCCAGGATAAGCTTTTAACAGTGTTGCTTGTAAAATCCCATTGAACAGAATTTCATGGCACACAGTTTATATAGAATGTACATATATATATTTGTGCTATCAAACTTGAGCAAGACATTGTCAGTTTTCAGGAGACGGTAAGAAAAGGTTCTGGGTAAGGTTTAAAACAAACTAAAATAGTAATCTTAAAAGATGAAAACTTGGATTGGGAAACATTAGTGATACCTTGAAATCAAATATTTGGAATTAATTTCTGCACCTTATTTTTTCTTAAGGCTATAGGGAAGCCAAATAAAGGGCTGCATCTTGCATTTGTGTAGGTTGGATATGACACCCACCAAGTTTGTGGTAAAACAGCTTTTTAAAGCGCTTGATATATTAAGTAACCAACTTCCAGGTAGTTATATCACATTGACTTTTTGAATGTCCATGATTTACAACTGGGTGAATACCAAGGGGGAAAAAATATAGAAGTTTAAACTTCTACACAAATTCACCTGACCTGGGCTTGGGTCCCTCATGTCTGTGCTTTCTGTTTACAGCTTAGCAAACAAGTTGACTAGAGGAAATGTTTGCCAAAGCAAGTTTCAGGGAATATTTCCAAATAATTGAATAAAATTTTTTTTTAACTGGGACTTAGTTTTTTTCCACAGGAAACCTGATTTCAAAGTACACCTCTACCCTGCTATAATGTGACCCGATATAACACGGGTTCGCATATAGCACGGTAGCAGTGGGGCTCGGGCGGTGCTTTAAAGAGTCTGGGGCTCCGGCTGCTGCGGGGAGTCCCAGAGCTATTTAAATCATTGCTGGAGCCCTGCTGCCGCTACCCTAGGGCTGTGGCAGCAGGGCTCGCTGGTGATTTAAAGGGCCTGAGGCTCCGGCTGCTGCGGCCCCTACCCCGATATAACGAGCCCTGCGGCCCCTACCCCGATATAACAAGGTTTCACCTATAATGCAGTAGGGATTTTTGGCTCCCCACGACTGCGTTATAGCGGGGTAGAGGTGTAGTACTCATTGAGCCTGAGCAGAAATAGTACCACGAGATTGCATGATCCATTCAAAGCAGCTAAAATTTTGAATATCAAATACATGAGCAATCTACAGACAATTATTAGTAAAAATTACTAAAATTTAAAAAACATGAATATATTTTAAGGAAATTGCATTCTGTTTACAGAAAATTTATGAACAGAAATATTAAGTATGTTGTAACAAATAATTTGGAGTTTAAGTCTGTCAAAGATGCATCTTTGGTGAGAGATGTTTTCCTGCCTGACTGGTGACAAGAGCAGGAGGAGAAAAGGAGAAATTACACCAATTATAGGATGTTTGGAGCATATTTTCTTGAGCAGATGGAAAAAGGGAGCCCGTAAGTCCCTTCATCTGAAGAAGAGGAATTCTGAAATCTTTTACTTCTGTTGTCTCTACTCAGGGAGAAGAACATGAAGGGGAAAAGGGAGCCACAGAAATCTTTTCTGTAGAGGATGCAATACGAGTCCCTTCTCCCTTGCCAGGATTAGCCCGTGGCATGGGAATGGAGAGGCTTCTCTCCATGGATAGGAGCAGTCTTAAGAATCCAAGAGCTTCCTCCCTGCCCTGTGCAGGATACAGATGGGACTGAGTGAGCTTTCCTGTTGCAGCAAATACTGTGTTAAATGCATGGTGCTTAGCAGAAGGTGCATGGCTACCACTCTGAAACCGTTGATCATCTCAGATTCCGTTTTTTGACCAAGCAAGCATGTAGGTTGGCGGCGGCGTGTTTTTTCTTTTCTGGCTGGACTGTACAAGGAAACTTTATATGTAGCAAAGATTTAACAAGTGGTCCTGTTTTTGGTTAGGATTTGATTATAGCAATTAAAATGTTGTGCCCTTATTCTGTGTGAAACTGAATTTCTTTAATTTGTTTTTAACTTTGCTAACATAGAAAGAGAACTTATGTTAATATTGTTAACTGAATAAAAAGTTTCCCCTTATGTATAGGTGTGACATCATCAAAGCTACTTGCCTAAAGAAGTGAGTGTGCAGTATATTGCTGTGCTTTGTTCTTTAATGTTTAGAACACATTTTATTTCCAGAAAGCTAGAGGTATAAAATTACAATAATATGTAAATTATTCCAGTTTTCTTAATGAAACTGAAGGTGTACATCATAATAGAGGCTACATTTTTATCAGATTTGTTGACATTTTTGGGATAATTTTTAAACATGTTCAGTCTTACACACTGTCAGGCTTAATCTGGAAGAAAATAATCACACAAATATAAGAACAGCTAGGATAAAATACTTCGAAGGTTTTGATTGTTTCCTGTTGTAAAATACAACAGAGTTGGGTTAACTTTAACAAACTCAGTTATTTGGCTAGATTAAAACTACTGGGGGGGAAAGGGCTGTTTTTAAATTTAAATAGCATGTTTTATGCAACCATAATGCAATAAGAGAAACGCATAAGAAAAATATTTCAGACTTGTGACCTAGATATGCGCTTCCTAGGGTCAGTGTATAGCAGTGGTCCCCAAAGTGGTGCCAGTGGGCGCCATGGCGCCCGCTGAGGCATTTATGTGCTCCCACCTAGTGCCCAGCAGGGGAGAGAAGCTGTGGTCCCGCGACTGCCGGGGACAGAGTGTTACGGGCTCCGGTGTTCTCTGTCTGCAGGGCTTCTCTCCAGCTTCTCTCTGGATTCATATATTATGTAATATTAAATGTGATTTTTTTCATGTTGTTTAATGTACAAATACAAAATAAGCCTTGAAAAATTGTTGGAGCCCGCCACACACTTCTGAAAACATGAATGTGCTACCGGCCACAAAAAGGCTGGGGACCAGTGGTGTATAGTCTAATGGCTTATAACGTGACATAACTTTTTCCTTACTACTTAAAAACATTGTCTCAATTTGCGATTACTAATGTTACCTCAGGCAATTCGGAGTTTAGAATTCCGTACAAAGGATCCTGAATGTTGATATCTAAAAGTACTCTGCTTTGTTATAACATCCATAGAACTTGTCATAACTTGCGGTATATTTAACATACTGTACTTGGTAACTGAAATGAAAAAGTCTAGTAACTACATGAAATACAAGATTGAATATATTATTCTATGTTGATCGGTTGTGAGATATTTCTCCTCCCCATATCGTTGAAAGAATTTGTTGTGGGTTTTCTGCATTAAGTATACAGCTAAATGGTTACTTTGGTTTTACTGAATGATTTAAAAAAAAATTCTTTGCTTTGCAGACAGAAAATATGTGATTTGAGCACAATATTTTAAGTTTACCATTGCTTCTTGTTTGATCAGACAAAAGGTATACATTGATTCTTATCTAGATTTCCTTATAAATGATGCAATCTAGCATTTATTTTTTATAAAAGTTTTGAAGATCAGCAAAAAATTTCTGAATGGCATATGTGCCAAAGAGCAGATAAATTAGTTGTCAAAAATATTTTTTGATAATTTAGACTATTTCTCTAACCATTTTCTATAACTAACAAATGACAGTTGGGGCTTTGCCAAATCATGGCTATTAAGGCATACTGACAACTTTACATTGTAGTGCTGCTGTTTTTATTATAGACTTAACTTGACAGCAGTACTGATTTTACAAACGTAAAAATTAATTGCGCTTTGGTTCATTTTTTTTTTTTTTTTTTTTAATTCTTAAA